>NW_026463525.1:0-74773 GCF_021730395.1 Mercenaria mercenaria
TCAACTTTCGGAAGGTCACAGTTTTCCTTATTGGAGCAGGTTTTTCTGCTTGAATATGAAATATCACAGCAAAATGGTCACGAGATATGTGCCTATCAGAATCAGATAGTCCTGGGTCAGTAACTTCTATATTTGATACAATATTTTCAGTGTCTCTTGTGATAAGAACATCCAAAATATGTCCTGCAACATGTGTTGGTTCTCAAACATGTTGTTTCATACCAAATGTTTCTAGACAGCTGTTGAACTTGGAAGCGTCACGATCCGTATGTATGTCTAGATGAAAGTTTATGTCGCCAAACAATAACTACTGGCTTGTCAATGGTTACGTACTTTGAAAGAAACAGAGGTCATTCGTCCTGAAGGAATTCATTAGTAATTAATCCGTTCTTTTGTGATGGTGGTGGTCTGTATACGACCGAATGTCGCAAGGAGTTCTTATTTGTAGAAAGATTACAATAAATGTGCTCAAATGATGAGAAGTGTCCATCACCGTATTGTTTTGTTTGTAACAGATCTTTGGTTTATAGAACATACTTGTAGTGTTTTCTGACCTTCTGTTATGTTTACATTTTATATTTGTAATATTATTCATATTATATTTAGTGTTAGTCCTATTTGAGAAACCTCTTGCTTGAATCACAGCGGGATTTCTTGTGGTAAAGTTTGCAAATTATTTTCATTCAGTCCTTGATTATTATCCCGTGTCCTTCTCACACGATTTTGACAACCTCTTTTTCCTTTTTTTGTATTTTTGAATACGTAATTGCTAGGTTTGTTCTATGAAAATAGGATTAAGTCGACTACCCTGGGCAGTCACTGACTTTCCAATAATGTATAAAGTTGATCTTCCATATTCAATCCGTATTGGTACGTGTTCACTAATCATTGCA
Source organism: Mercenaria mercenaria (assembly GCF_021730395.1). NCBI lineage: Eukaryota > Metazoa > Mollusca > Bivalvia > Venerida > Veneridae > Mercenaria > Mercenaria mercenaria. Next base: position 894 of record NW_026463525.1, read on the forward strand.
GTAGATAAAATGCACATATATAAAATGTCACAATATATACAACATTTGCTTTTATAATTCAAATTTCTCAAAAAGCACATAATGAATCTAAGAAGTAAATACAAAAACACAATCAATTATTTCAGACGGAATAATGTTCACTATAAAATTATGTTAACAAGCCACTACTAGCATGCCACCAGCAGTATTATTAGTGGTTGAACCTAGCAAGCCAATATAAAATTAAGACACATGTGATGACTCAACGGCTTCAACAACCTTTCAGGCGACCACTGTGCTATAATACATGTACAATGTTTAATGCATACGCCTTTAATTTTGAGAGAAAATATATTTTAAATTTCGCTAAGTATATCCACAAGATGGAGGAATAAATTTGAAGTCATATCTAATTTATCATACGATACTGTGGTTTTAAAACCGCAGGGTGTGTTTAGACAAAGTCTAAATAAAATGTATCATGCACACTGGTGTATCAAACTCGCAATTTATATATCTATGTTATGTGTATCTTACTCGCAATGTTTTCACCCTTCTCGGTATGCACTTATGTTTACCCTACTTCTCAGGTACATATGTGCAGCTTATTCACTATGTTCACATGTGTACCGTATACGTAGGGTTTTCGGATATAAAATGACGTGTAAACAACACTGGTACACATACACCAAGTTCCAATAGTTTAGTCTACCAAATCAAATTTAATTTACATTGACGTTCCAATTTCATTCATTATCTTTTTATCTTAGATATGCCATTTTGAACTGATTGAGCGAGCCATTTCGTTCTACCAAGGATATCTTATCTATTGATATGATAAGAAAGTAACATCATGTTACTTTGTCTTTCTTCCGTTAATACTTTTTATTATGCATTCAGCGTACATGCTGAAGATGTCGCTTAACACTTGACATTATTATAGCAAATTATAATTTAAAAGATGATATTTCAAGCGTTTGTTTGTTTCAGTGTAAGGTTGTATGTACTTTATTGAATGAACACTAGAGCAATTTTTTAGCGACGATGTTTATGAATGACATTTATTTAAGTCCTTCATGTAAAAACGTACACATATCCATCTTGCCTAATATAAAGTACATATCTTTGATTGTGTTCAAAGTAAAATAATATTATTTCTAGTGAGATTTTACTACAATACTTCTGATACACTCCTTCGATCCTTTCCAACTTCAGATTATCCAATTGACCGTAGTAACAGAAATCGTAATTAGTTGCTAACATTCTTACAGGTAATACTGTGAAATCATTCATATTCGTTGGGAACTAATTTTCATGGATTTCGAGGTTGAGTATGTCAACAACCACGATATTTCATGCCTACGAAATGTAATGATTTCACAATAATCAATTTTGTATTTATAAAGTAACAAATTTTATATATAAGAAGAGTTTTCCGTGAGACAGCCAATGCTCGATTTTCGAATTACTGTCTCAGAAACATGAAGATATTACCCTAAATGTTAAAATATCTGTAGAGTTTTGATCCAGTATTTGCATCAGATTAAATGCAAAACTTTAACCAGGAGATTCAAGTTAAAACGGGGACATTATTTGACCTAAATGCATGTCAGAGTTATGGGACTTGATGCAATCAACAAGTTTTAAATCTCCAAGGCACATGTGAAGTTTTCAATTTAATATCTGTATTTGATCTGCAGATTTTAACTCGCACGCTAAACTTTAACCAAAGTTTTCTTAGTCCAAATTGGGACATAATTTGCCCAAACTACATGTTAGAGTTATTGGACTTACCCAGTGAGACTGGTAATAAATCATTGATCTAGATAAAGAAAAAAATCTGATATATAATTATATGCAATTTAGAAATAGGTCTATGTATTTGCATGCACACCTTTAACCAAGATTTTCTAAGTCCAAAAGGGAGCATAATGTGGCCAAAATGCAGGCCAGTGTTATGGGACTTGATGGTGTCAACTAGTTTTACAACCCGAAAGACACAGGTAACGTTTCAAGTCAATATTTGCATTAGTTTTACGATTGCGTGTTAAGCTTTAACCAGGATTTTAGTATGTAAGGGATTCATTTAACTAGAAAAAAATATGTATTTGCACTAAGCTGTACCTCTGGAACATCGTATAGATAGAGAGTGATAAACCGTTTAGGCTTCCAGATTTTTATTAGTATTATTATTATTGACCATAGAGTGGAGACACGCTTTCTTGAAGGTTGATATTCCTATCGTTACCTTTGCCTGTTTTTTTCTCACTTAATATTTACAACACTGTTGACAGGTTTGAATTCATGTTCGTTTACAATTGAAAACTACTTAAGTTACTGTGTTTCGGTGAGTTATATTATTTATAGCATGGATTTGTGTTTGGATGGTGTCTTGGCATTTTGTAAGTTCAAAGTATCTTAAGCCCTCTACAGACGGTAGGTTTTTGTTGTACAACACTACTTATCTCAAAGATGTACAATTTTGAAATTGTACATTTTTCACATACAAACAGTATTCCATTCCCATATAAATCACAGAGATTTACCTAGTAAACATAGTGCATCAGGACTGTACTGAAAAGCATGTAATCATTAATAATAAAAAACAATATTCACCTTTTTATGTCCCATGAATTTGATTACGCATAACACAAATGATCCACGCCATGAGAAAACCAACATAGTGCCTTTGCGACCAACATGAATGCAGACAAGCCTGTGCATCCGCGCAGTCTGGTCAGGATCAATGATGTTTGCTTTCAAAGTCTATTGCAATTAGAGAAACCGTTACTGGACATCATGGACCAGACTGCGCGGATGCTGGTCGGAAACGCACTATGTTGGTTTTCTCATGGCGCGGCTCAAATCATTTAACTTTTCAGTGTCATCCTTTTTCCATTATGCAATAGAAACCATTTTATATTCAGATTTGTGTTTATTTTCGGGCAATTGTTTCTGGAATTTCATTCATTTGCCTCTTATCAACTAATTATTTACCAATTTGTTGCTTGTCAACGTGGATGGCACGTAAGACAAAACTTACGAAATAGAACATGTCCTAATCTGTAAGTCAAGACTAAAGATTTACGAAATCAAGGAATAGCAACATACACACGATAATATTTGGCTGTACATCTCGAATTTAATTTAACAAAAAGCTACCGTCTGTAGAGGGCTTTAGTCATGTAGAAAACAGCTTAAAGATATCAAGTGTCTGACTTTCATTAAAATATTTGATCTTTTTGATATATGCTTACCTCATCAATGGTATTTAAATTAAGTTTGCATAAAATACTACATTCATATTTAAATGTCATTTACTAACAATTGAGTAAAAGGGACAAAGCCAGATTTCTAGTGGAAGAACACATTTTACTGTGTTTATGTATATATATATATATATATATATATATATATATATATATATATATATATATATATATATATATATATATGTGTGTGTGTGTACTGTTTAAAACATTATGCATAGTGCTGTTAATACACATAAACTTTTTCATTTTGTATTAACATAAACTATATGAACTAATAATTTATATTTTTAAATATATGATTTGATCTAATATACCTTTAAGTATTTACGATCAAATAGACGCTTCAAAGTATAGTCAAAATACCCAAACATAAGTAATATTCAGGAGGACATTTTAAACTTTTTCAGTAAATTTCAGGTACCTTCGTGATGACACATTTTAAGCAAACGTTGCAAATACCACCATCGCCGCAGATGCCAACAACTACGCAACCGCCAACAAAGGAGTTTTGTACCAAAACGAGTCCCCCCGCTGTGTATACCATATGTACGTGGGATGTAAAGATAGACAATATAGTTTCCGGGATAATACACAGTACAGGACAATGGGAGACGCATATAACACGAAAACTTTACAATGTTCTAAAGCAAGATAGAAATATAACATTTATTGATATTGGTGCTAACATTGGATATTTTAGTTTACTCGCTGCTTCAGTAGGACAAACGGTGGTTTCAGTAGAGCCATGGAACGAGAATATAGAAAAGTTACGAATTTCTATTCGAAAGAACAAATTTGAAGGCAAGATTACTATTTTGAATAACGCTGTTTCAAATGATCGGCGAGTGATACATTTTCATGCACCATACAAGTATAACCTAGGAGCTACAAGATTGTTGCCTGATCCAACTAAGACTGATATCAATGTTTTCTCAGCTACGACTATTATTTTAAACGACCTGGTAAACTACATCCATACTAAAGATATCGTCATTAAAATAGACATAGGTAGGAACAATTCTTTCTGGTTTTTGAAACATTAGAAAAAAATAATTTGCACGCTTATAAATTATGTATTCAGTGTTACAAAGGAAATGTTTCAAATATTCAGATATTAGAGGAAACGACCAGGATATTGGATAAATTGAATTATGGGGGGAATTGTAGAACATACACGTACAGTTTAGTTTATCAAGTTATTTAGTTCTGTTTTTAAGAAAGTGAGACCACTATGAAAAAATAACATGAGGTTTTTCATTCTTTTCAGATGGATTAGAGTGTTACGAGCTAGATAATATAATGCAACATATTCAATAAATCCAAAGTAGTATATATCAGCAGGAAATTTATACAAGATGTTATTATATAAATTCAATGTTATATGTCAATACATGCATCAGCAGGAAATGATAACCTCCTGTTTTTAAAAATAGTGTCCGTTACTTTTGAATTCTGATGTCTTATTTTCATTTTTCAATTCAATGAATGCAAACTTTCAGGGAAAAAGGTTGAAGTACATGTGAATTCCTGCTTTTACTCTTCAGCTGGAAATGAATGCAAACTACTCTTTTGGACATGTGTTTTTTTAGCTTTTTTTTCTTTGGTGGGGGTGTTTAACGTCGTTCCGACACAATTTATGTAATATGGCGACTTTCGGATTTTAACGGTGAAGGGAGACCACTCTGTGCATAAAATCATCACAAGCGGGCACCTGGGTAGAACCATCGACTTTCCGGAAGCCAGGTGGATGGCTTTCCCATCTGAAGAATTCAACGCCTCGCGTGAGGCTCGAACCCACATCGGTAAGGGGCAAATGATTGGAAGTCAGCGACCTTAACCATCAGCCACGGAGGCCCCTTTCGTATTTTTTAATTCTAATGTCTTATTTCCATTTCCGGAGGGAAATGAAAGCAAACTATGAGAGAAAAAGTGTGCGGCACTCATCAGCTATGTGTCTTGTTACCATTTCAGCAGAAATGATAACATTTTAGCAAAGTATTAGAACAATAGGCAGTGGTGATGTGTAATTTCCATTTCATCACGTAGTGTATGCAAACAGATACTGGACACGGTACTTTTTTAATTTAAATGTCTTACTTTTTTTCAGAAGGAAACTAATGCAGGGTATGAAAAATCAGTGTGTGGTATTTGTGAACTGGAATGTTCTTTTTTTTATAGTACCATGTTATTGAAAAGAATGCAAACTGTTGAAGAAATGTCGTATGATATTTGAGAATTTCAGTTTCTTATTTCCATTTCAGAAGGTAATGAATGCAGAGCACTAGAGAAGTCGAATGAAATATTTGATAAATTCAATGTTTTATTCATATCTATGGAATGGGTCGTGATGAAGAACTTTGAATATGAAATTGACACCGCTTGTACACGGGAAAATATAGAGCAGATGGTGGAATTTTTGACAAAACAGAACTTTGTGCCTTTCGGGTTTTCCAAAAATTTACCACTTAATCCTGAAGAAAATAAAAAATGGACAGAAGTCGACGTATACTGGAAACCAAGAAATGCAGAAAGTTAAAAACAACGTTTACTTACATAAGCTTAGCTGTGAAATTTGAAAACTTTCAAAACAACTTAAGAATTCAAAATCATATTGTATTTTTTTATACGAAGCTTATAAAAACAGTAAGAGCAGAGTTGTTACAATTCATCTCATTTTAGCACAAAGAATATTTATTGAATCTGTGTTATCAGTGTTATCAAGATATTTATGACTTTGCAGAAAGAACTAGATGTGTGTTCTTCCGACTACAAAAGATATATGCAACACAACTTTTAAGCATACTGAATATTTTTCACTTAGTCCAAGACCATAACTCTGACCTGTCTCAGTAAAATCCAACCAGAACACAAATTGCACAACTTCACAGGCTATCCAACAATCCTTTATTATGTTTTATTAGTCTAGGCACGTTTTGATATAAATGGAAAAATGTTTATGCTATAATGCATATTTTGACTAAACCATGAACCGTAACATTAGTTATACAGGGCGATATATTAGTATGTGGTTTTAGCCCCTGAAAAAAGTTTATGAGGGCCGGAATGTTAATGCTTGGAGATAAAGACTTTATTAAAGTGTAAACATCCCTGGTTCATCTGGGTGCTGTCTCCAAAAAATATATGACCACTATATGCAAATTATAGAGGTCAAAAGGTCATGCATTAAAACTGATATTTTCACATAATTTTTGGCACTGATGCAATGATTCATGAATAATTTCTCATTATACAGGATTTGATTTACAATATTAGGATTAAATAAACCATACACTTGTATCCAATTAATAAATTATGACTCGCACCCGAAAACGTATTGTATGCTCATATATAAAGGTTAAAGGTCACAGGGTATATATACAGAACAAAACAGCTAACCGCATTTGCTAATTTTCAAATATCTTTGTAAATTCTGTAAATACAAATTTGAAATTTAGCATACTTTTAGAACAAACTTTTGTTAATAACATAATAAAATTTCAAAAATATTAAGTGACGCCAACATATAAATTCTATTCAATTTACTAACTCACCTCATTTGTAAAAAAGTCACAAAAACACATAAAAGCTGTGTTTTAGTGAACAAGTCAATACTATTTGTAAGAATAAGAACTGTTCATATTAACATTTTTTCTAGCAAATGGTTAAATATGACACGAATGGTGAATGCTATTTTTAGAAAAAGCAAGTTAACGAAGTTATTCCATTATCTTCCCAAAATACGTTTTTCGTTTTTAGTATGTACATGCACATTGTTAACATGTTTGTTTACTTTTTGTGACCTGTTAAAAAATTGGTTTAAATCGTAAAATGAATGAATATTGTTTCTGAAGACGTGTTTTGGTTTTGTTGTAAGTTCGGCATTTTATCAATTACATATTGTTCTGAGTGTACATTACATTTCAAAAAGTATTTAATGTTATTTTTTGAAGATATTGGCAAATAAATATGAAGGGCACTTAGCTATTTTGTTCAGTATCTATTAGTTATATACAATTTTTGGAAAGCTTTTATTTTACAGATTAAAAACGTCCCAATAAATCTTTATGTAATATTTGCATACATTTTATCATGAAATACTGTTGAAGTTCACCTTCGGCAGAAAATATTGTAAAGTTTTAAATGTTTTATTTCGTTGCTTTATTAGCTCGACTTTTCGAAGAAAAAGTAGAGCTATTGCTCTCGCCCCAGCATCGGAGTCGGCATCGCCGTTGGTTAAAATTTTTGATTAAGTCAAACATATTTGTTACTATCAAAGCTATTGACTTGAAACTTAAAGAGAATTCCTATAGTTTTTTTCCTTTCATAGAATTTTTTTAAATTCACATATATGATAGGAAAATTTGTGCTGAAAACAATGAACAAATAAAAACAATAGGTCACCAGGCTTGTTTTTGTGAAAAATTGTTTTGAACACACCCACTGTTGCTGAAACTACTAGCGATTTTTCAACATTTTCATAATTTTCTGCTTTTTTATAAATACCAACCAAAATATACATCAAGACAGCACAATAAGGTTTTTTTCTTTTTACAGATTTTATTATATACTTATTTGATATCATAGTCATATTTGTAATACTCTATCCTTACAATAATGGATACAAATGAAAAAAATATCGTTTCATATTTACTTTTGTGAACTTTTTTTCAGTGAAAAATACCCATAGTGAAGAATATTTTTTTTTAATTTTGAAAAAATTCTTTCATATAATTTTTTCCTGTTTTTTTTTTTGTGTATAGATAATTGTATTGTGAGCATAAAAATGGCTAAACATGTATGGGTCACCAGGCTAAATTTTATGTTAAGACCGCTAGAATACAACACCTGTTCGGACGGAAAATGGCGCGAACCTGGCCAAATTGATTACATGTATGTCTGCTACAAGTTAAAAAATTTTTTTAAAAATTCTTAATTCTTTCTATAATTGAATACTAAATAATCTGAAAGGTAATATTGTCTTATCAGTACTAAGTCAATTATCTTACATTATATGAACAACACTGTCTTTGTACCAAAATGCGATGTGAAAACACAACCGCAAAAATAGCAAGATACCTGTCAGGCATGATACTTGTCAATACAACATAAACCAGTACCAACATTTGATTACTGATAAAACTTATCAAAAATGTTATTTCATTCAAGATTCCTCATATTTAAGACTGTCTGTAACACGTTTCAATAAATGTTGACTTCAGTTCAGTTTTCCATAGAAAGTGTCGACTGCGCAGAAAGATGCGCATAAAAAACTATCGGAATTCCCTTTAAAATGGTTATTTACTATCAAAGTCTACACCAGGAGAAACAATTCCCAAAACTCTGATTTGAATTTTGATGGAATTATGCCCCTTTTTGACAAAGAATTTTGGTTAAGGTTTTTGATAAAGTCAAATATCTCTGTTACTATCAAAGCTATTGAGTCGAAACATTAAATAGTTTTTTTACTATCAAAGTCTACACCAGGAGAAACAAACTCTCTAACTCTGGTTTGAATTTTTACAGAGTTATGCCTCTTGTTAACATTTTTTGGTTAAAGTTTTATAAAGTTTTTACTGGCAAAGCTCTAATTTAGAGTCAAGCAATGAGAAAATGTCGAGTGCGCTGTCTTACGGACAGCTCTGACTTGTTTTAATTCGGGTTGAGACTACTTAACCGAATATTTCTGATTTCTTATGAAGATGATTTTTTTTTTGTCTAACTAATGCAGTCAGTTTGATCATACAGATGCTTCTCAGTTTAAATATCACAAATATATGTTAAAGATCCAAAAGTAGCAGTAAGTGCTATGAAGTATAAATAAACATGATCATATTGCCTACTGAAAAGATGCAAAACCTTGCATATAAAAGGGTATTATTTATCAACTACATCAACTACATCGATATTTTAATAATAAACCATTCAATTACGTTAATATTTGAAAAAAAAAAAAAAAAAAAAAAAAAAAAAAAAAACAGAAAAACTTTGCCAAAAAAAAAATTCATTCAATAAAGTTGTGACTTGCGTCTGTGTTCATATTCTGGAAATGTAATATTGTTAATAGCATTTTTATATATCTATCAGAACCAATCGTAATTTCATTTTTGAATTAGTTCTAAAACTGAAGAAAAACACATTACTTAAACTATATGATAAAAAAGGGAAGTAATTTCATCTACAAACAAAAAGGAAACTTAATTTGGGTGCATGTGACCTTGACCTTTGCACATGTCATATTGTTTATAATGGTGAATATTTAACTGGCGTCGTTGGAATATACCAACAAAAATTGCAAGCCTATATATGTATTATGTAAGGATGATGTCGGCTGTATGTGGGAGTCGCTAAAACATGTACATGTACTTGTAAACTCATGATTACAGAACAATTTTCAGTATTGTTAAATAATTCGTTTATGTGAATTTTTTATATATCTATCAGAACAAATCGTAATTTCATTTTTGAATTAGTTCTAAAACTGATTTACTGAAGATAAACATACTTATTATATTATATGATATGAAAGGGAAGTGATTTCATCTTCAAACAAAAAGGAAACTTAATTTGACCTTGACCTTGACCTTTGCACATGTTATATTGTTTATAATGGTGAATATTTAAGTGGCGTCGTTAGAATATATCAACAAAAATTGCAAACCAATATATGTATCATGTAAGGATGATGTCAGCTGTATGTGGGAGTCGCTAAAACATGTACATGTACCGGTATTTGTAAACTCATGATAACAGAACAATATTCAGTATTGTTAAATAATTCGTTTATGTGAAATTAGCAGAATAGCAGCATAGAGCAATGAGTTCATACAAACATTCGGAAATATTTAACTGATTTCCTATATGAAAACTCATCTAGGTTATCGGTATATAACACATTTACTTGGTTTGAAATAAAACTTTTAAAAGAGGTAAAATTTCTTGTTTAAATTGGTAGTTGACGAAAGTCCCCACCTGTAATGGATGAAACAACTTCTTTCCAGCGGAGCCCACGGCAGATGTGATATTTACCTTCCCAGCATACATTCTAGACCGATAGTGCTGGAAACAGTACCAGTACTGAACACTGGTCGGGATTCAGCCGCAACCTTGAATCGAACCCGGACCGCTGTAGCCCAGTCTGCTTACTTCTGCGCCACTCACTCTCTATCAATAGAGAGTTTAAATGTACAAAGGACATACTCTAATTAAGTAACTATGTACCAATAAGCTTCATCTGGCGAAAGAATACACTTTAAAGTAATTTACATAAAGAATTATTCAAAAGTCATTTTAAGATGCTTGTTAATTAAGCACTGTAACCCAATACTCATTGTGTAACTTTGAAAAGTTTGTCAATCTTAAGTGTTAATGTAACGTAGATTTTGGTGAAATAAATGGTACGCTAAACAAAGCATGATATAGTAGTACTCAGTGGTACCCAGTCATTGCTCAATGTGTGGTAAATTGTTGGAGAAGGCATTTTGTTCATTAAAATTATGTAAAAGCGACTTGTAATAAGAACTCACAAATATAAATAAAATCGAATTATACATGTGTTATGCAGTACATTGTTTCAAAAGTAAATATCAGTATCGGTACATATATTACCATGAAAGCATGCTGAAAAAAACAAGAGGACTGCCTTACGGGTGCAGATGCTCATCTGTTTTTTTTTGTCTCTGTGTAATAGAAATATTGTCATACCCATGATATTTTAAGTTCAAAAGGGGTCGTAATTCTTGCAAAAAACAATGTAGAGTTACTGTACTTGCAGCTTTAAACGGAGAATAACTGCTCCAAGTTTTAAAGCAATGACTTTGACCGTTAATGAGAAAAGTTGCCCTAAACGCAAACTTTAAGCAAGAAATCTGATAGTTTCTAAGTCCAAAAGGGGTCATAATTCTTGCAAAAAGAAGGATTGAGTTATGTTTCTTGCTTTACAGAGTCAGTCTTTGATCGTTAATAAGTGTTGCAAGTTTTACAGCAATAGCTTTGATAGTTTAGGAGAAAAGCTGACCTAAACACAAAACTCGAACAAGACATCTGATATTTTCTATGTTCAAAAAAGGCCATAATTCTTGCAAAAAGCAGGATGGAGTTATGTTTCTTGTTATACAGAGTCAGCTTTTAATGGTTAGCAAGTGCTACAAATTTTAAAGCAATAGCTTTGATAGTTTAGGAGATAATTAACCTGACCGTTAAACTTAAATAAGAAATTTGATATTTTTGGTCCAAAATGGGCCATAATTCTTGCAAAAAAGCAGAATGGAGTTACGTTTCTTGCTGTGCAGAGTCAGCTATTAATGGTGAACAAGTGTTGCAAGTTTTAAAATAAAAGCTTTGATAGTTTAGGAGAAAAGCTGACCTAAACATAAAACTTAAACATGCAACGCCGACACAGACGCCAACGCCAATTACGATCAAGTGATGACAATAATTTTCAAACAACAGCTGTCACAGAAGACAGCGCGCTCGACTATTTCGATGCTGGATAGTAAAACTTGGCATATCTGAGGAAACTGGGGCTGTCACAAGAGTGATTTCAATGCAGGATTAAGATATTGCACAATAGCCTGAGTCAAAAATATTAAGTAATAAGAGAGGTAAAGATAAAGTGTATCAAACACTATATAAGTATATTCTAAGCAAAAAGGGGGCATAATTCATTAAAGATTGGTGCAAAAGTTATGCACCTTGTGTCATAAGATGTGGGTGATGATGTGGAACAACTTCTTCAAGTTTGAATTAAATATGCATTTCATAATTAAAACTGAGATGTAGTGAAAATGCATCAAAATTAACCTTAAATTCTAAGTAAAAGGGGCTTAATTCATGAAAAAATGTACTAGAGTTATGCACCTTGTGTCATATGATGTGGGTGATGATGTTGAACAATTATTATAAGTTTGAATCAGATCCATTCAGCAATAACAGAGATAGAGTGAAAGTGCTTTAAAACTTTAACCTGAAATTCTAAGTTAAAAGGGGGAATAATTCATGACAAAATTGTGCCAGAGTTATGCACCTTGCTTCATATGATGAGGGTGATGATGTTGAACAACTATTTTAAGTTTGAATCAAATCAATTCAATAATAACACAGATAGAGTGAAAGTGCATCAAAATCTAAGTGAAAAGGGGGACAAATCACGAAATATTGGTACCAGAGTTATGACCCTTAGGTCAGATGATGTGGGTGATGATGAGGAATAACTATTTTGAGTTTGAATCAAATCCATTAAGTAATTACAGAGATAAATAGAAAAAAGAGAAAGTGTAAAAAACAAAAACTTTAATTAACCAAAGTGGGACGCGGAAAGACGCCGACGCCTGGTCGAGTAGGATAGCTCTCCTTATACTTCGTATAATCGAGCAAAAAATCAGATGAGCCAAAAAGGAACCCCATATTCTATAACAATGTTTAAGATATCTGTGTTAAATTATATACAAACATTTAAATATGCAAGGGAATATACAACTATCAAAGATCATATGTTTTGCTGTACATGATATATATTGATGATAACATAAGTGCCAATGAGCTGAGGTCTGATTTAACAAGTACATAATACGGTAAATATTAATCTTTATGTCTATAGTATTGATTGTGACCATCTGCTGATATGTTTTCTATATAATTGAACAATCCCTTACGCAAGTAGGGTACCACAAACCTTTTGACAAAAGCTTTGTAACGATCAACTGATGCCAGTAACGTAAGTACTATTTAGACCACTGAATAGAAAGTAATGTCATTTAGTGTTTAACAATATGGTTCAGACAACTACATTCTATAAAGGGAGATAATCTAAAAAATGAGCGAGATAGACTCATCATTTTATACACTTCAGTTTCTTTCAGTGGTCTTTATCGTTGTGTGAAATTTCAACAAAAATGATTGGTTAAATTTAGAGTTATTCTTTGGAAAAGAAATGTTATATGTAAGTTTAATAAAGGGAGATAATTCAAAAAGTAAGCTAGATAGATTTATTGTACTTGTACAAGGCACTTTTCCTTAATGTCCTTAATTTTTGTATGAAGTTTGAATGAATTCCTTTTATCACTTTTGGATAACATATTAATAGTATCTATAGATGACATTGTCTCAACGTAAATAGATAAAGTGCACGACCTTTGACTCTAATTTCAGACATTGTTTCTATTTGTCATGTTCTGTTTTAGCTTTGCATCAATTCTAAGTGACTAAAAATAGTTTCATAATACATTTAGGGTATAATTTTCCAGAAAAATTGCCAGTACATAATCATTGAAAAAAAAGCTACACAAAAAAGTTGCAAAATCAGAATTTCATAGCATGACCTTTTGACCCCTCTAATTTACATAAAACATCGTTATATTTTTGGAGATAGCTATCAAAGTAACCGGTAAGGTTCAAGCTTCAACAAATATGTTGTCTTCGGGCATTAACATGCCGGCCCTCATAAAATGATTTCTAGGGCATTTTTGTCACTAAAACCACCAGACTATATGCAAGATGTACGAATTCCCATACTGTGTACTATTCCTACTTGATTTCATGAGTCTAAGTGAAATATTGTTTTAAGATTAATACATATGACACCCGCGTGTATTTTTGTTTCATATTTTTTTTTAAAATCAAGCGCTATAACTCTAGTGTGACCGACAAGTTGACAAAACATAACCAAGATACACATCTTCACATGCTGAATGATATGCATGTACTGTTTTATAATCCAAGGTCTAACACTTTTTGAAATATATGCGAAACAAACATTTAGGCCCTTTCTTATGCTAATGTTTTACTAATTCAAGGGCCTGCACTTTGGTCTGGCTGAGAAAAATGCCTTAACAAAATCCCAGTTACATAATATCTCATGCTCAATGATTGTCTTGCACTTTTCCCTAATCCTAGTTCAAATACATTTTGAGATATATGCGACACAAAACTAAAAACCTTTTTTTTTCACATTAAAAAAAAGGGCCATGCTATTAAGTCTATGGTAATTCAAAAACTTGTTATTATGGATAATATATTCTATTTTTAACTGACTAAAAGTTTTAAAACAATTTGTGAATTTTTCAACGACCTTACTACAATTTATGTGTCATTGAAGGAACACAAAATGATAAAAGTTAAGGGTAGATTTCCCGGAAAAGCAGAGCACAGAAAACAAAGTCAAAGAGACATACATTGCAAAGTAGGCACACGACAAAATGAAGCTCTAACGAGAAATATTGTAGATGTGTTCCTTCAAAAATCCAAGAGTAAATACAGATTAAATATATGCAAAATGCAGAAAATGGTGGTTGGAGGTTAAGGGGTAGTTGAAAGGTTCAGATGTTGGAGGAAGATGGAGCAAAGATAAAAATTAAATATGGAAAGTCATTTCCCTTAACTGCAGTACTCTTACAACGTCAAAGAAACGCACGTACAAAAGACTCACACACACAAACGCACACGCGCACACATGTCTGTATAGGTACCCTGGTGAGGACCATGAAATCTAGCAAGTTTTTGGGGACGTTGTTAAAACATGTATGCTGGTGTATCAAGTATGAGTATTTACTTATCAGATTTGACGGAAAACACTCCGAGGACTTCTCTTATTATCATACTTTTTTTTGAGGAATACAAAATGAGGACGTTCATTCGCATATTTAACACATATGCATGTAATAGTACATTTGTGAGGTCCTGAAATTCATACATGCTTTTTGAGGACTTTTAAACACAATTCCATAAAGCAAACACTGTAAGAACTAACAAGTGTCTACCATGCAACGCTTTAAATAGTATTCAACAGCAAGTGGAAACATAACACGGTTCAATATAAATTGCATTTTGAAAGTAGTCTAAGATGCGAAAGAAAAAGGCTCGACATCTTTTACTCATCTAAAATGAATCTAAATACCAGTAGGTCTATGTAATTTCAAAGATAACTATAACCTGACATGTACGATGTCGTAGACAAAACCTTCATACAGTTGCTTACTTTCGTTTCCCAGCATCAATCAAATCTCTAGCTTTAGGTCGTTTCGTAAAATAGAAGCATAAATACACATAAACATCACTGTCCATTAATACTGAAACAATCATGGAATTTCGTTTAATAAACAGTAAAACAGTTTTCAACTAAAATGGCCTAGTTAGGTTATCGGTTTCAAACCTTCAATTTCTAACGTTCTAGAAGTCCGAATGCTTTATTTAATAAGGATACGATGTATTAGATATTGACATTTTACCGATAAGTGACAAATCTAAATTTGTTTCTAAAATATATCTTGGTTTTCCAGCCTAATAAAATCCACACGCTTGTAAATTCTAAACAAAACAAACGCCCTTTAAAATTGTGTTGATGCCGTACGAAGTGATAACAAAGCATTGCTCGATTTAGTTGAAATGTTGATATATCATTGATATTTAAATCTGTATTATGAAAGGTATTGCCTAAATATCAACGGAGGTCTTTGAAGTTCCGATAACTGTATAATATGTAGATAGCTCCACAGAAATTAAACCTCCAGAACATTAAATCTTATTACAGAGGTGTTTATTAAACATTTTCTTTTAATAAAATGCTGTCAACAACTAAAAACGGAAACGTTTTTGATATAAAACAATGCGTTCCCGCAATTTAAAAATAACAAGTTTTACAAGAAGTAACAGGTGTATCTGCAGCTGATAATAGCAAAAGTACATGTACAATTAAAACGAGATAGTTTAGAACCATGATGTACAATTATTTGTTTACATGTTGGGAACGTATTTTAAGACTTGAGACTAGAGTGTACTACGAAACGGATGTATATGAACTGTTGTTTTTTCTTTAAACGACTTTTGCCCCTTTTATTGAAAATGTTTGAAAAATATTATAGTTTCGACAAATCCTAACTAAACATGAGATAAACTGAGCGACAAAGCGCTGCAACTGCATATTGCACTGGTTCGCTTAAGTGGGTAACATGCACAGGTTACTTATTCTGCGTATCTGAATTTAGGCTAATTAATAAGACTGCAAAGACCTCTGATGTTCTACTACAAGTTAATGAATACTAAAAGTGGAATAAATACACATATATACACTGTCCTTATTAACTTAGGAAACAAGCATTTTATCTTGCCAAAAACGAAATCCTATAGTATTCAGGAAGTGTGTTCGTACTCTCGCACTGTCGTACCATGCAGTGGTAAGGGCGACACAACGACAATATTATTCGACAGCACAACACGATATGACAGCACGATTAGATAGCACAACAACACGATGCACGAAAGGCATTTATTTTATGCTTGTTAAAAATTCGTTTCGTTGTGTTTCGTAATTAACATTAAAAATTACATAATTCGTAATTTCGTAATTTTGTTCCTTGTACTATCTGAATAATCTGCTGGTAATTCCTGTGGTGGCAGTTTTGTTTGGTGGCTATATTGGATTGACACGGGGCAATCTATACATGCCGCCTGTGATTGATATGCTACATTTTTATTTACAGTGTCTTTGTGCCATACTTGTTTTTTGTTAATAATAACAATTATAATAATAAAGACTTTATTTATAGTGGCGACACATTTAGGTCTAGCCCAGTCCTCCCTGTGAGCCACATACAAAACACAAATTAACGAGGATACAAAATGAAACAAAGGTTGAATATGACAATCAAATGGTATTTGCATGTAAACAATCTTATTAAAGAGAGACCAGATGCAAGTTTGAAATAGATGAAGAGATGCTTCAAGACAAATTTAAAAAAAGGAAAATATATATACATAACATATCACAATTTCGATGACTGTTCAAACAACAAAATGATGAAATCATACACAAGATTTGGAATAATTACTTTCAAAAAATGTTGTTGTTTATGAACTTTGACATATAGAAAACATTTTCCAATGACTTATGTATTTACTTTATAAGCTTGCAAGACTTTCTGCCTGACGGACATCATTTGGCAATGTATTCAAGCTTTTTGCTCCTGGGTAATCAAAGTTTTTTCGGAAAAAAAAAAATCTTGGTTTAGGGGGATACAAGTTAAGTATGGTTGTGAGTAAATTCACCTTGCATGCATTTGGGGCATATATTGTTGACAGACTTATAAACCATAATTGTCTGTTTGTATTTGAGTCGCTCTGGGAATTTTATCCAGTTTAGTTTAATCATCAAATTTTGTGTCAAGGATAATCCTTTCCGCCGTCTTCTGAAATATGAGAATGGAATCAGCCTGTTCTTATATATGTAAGAAGTATTTTATTCTTTTGAAGAGATAAAGCTTTGAATTACATTTTTAGAACATTAACATTACAATCTTTCCAATTTTAAATGTCTGTCAACTTGTACACCAAAAGTCTTTTAGAACGAAGAAGTCAATGGGTACACTGCCACGGTACAGGGTGTTACCGGTGTAACGTTGTAAACTGACCCCCATAGAATAATGACCCCCGGTCATTATTTTATATAGAATAATGACCCCTTTCTATGAAATATTGACACCCCCTATAAAATAATGACACCCCCTCCCCGATTTTATCTATAAAATATTGACCCCCACCTAACCTATTACTAACATACTCTTTATCAATTCAGGCCACTGTCGTATTTCTATTGCTTATATTTGTTGTTGTTGTTGTTTCTCCTGCTGCTGCTGCTGCGTCTACAGCTGACACAACAGCAGTATATCTTAGAGGCCCCGCTAAGAAATAAACATACATCTATTGGATGCACTGTCTGAGGTACTGTTTATTAAACTAAACTGAATAAAATTCCCAGAGCGACAAAAAGGAATATAAAAGATCTGAAACGTACAAAATGAAGGAGAGGTGTCCGTGTATATGAATACCAAGTATCGGGGCAATACGGTATCTTTACTTTTCGACCATTATTACGTCGACCGACGTCAAAGAAGACTGGCAAGCCACCTTTATTCACTCTATTCTTCGAATTGCGTCGGCATAACAACGCATCTTAAAATCCAGCTGTCCCGGTTGAGGCCGAATTACGCATCCTCTTTTAAATACTTACCACTTTTGTGAGTCTCGGTGGCGCAATGGTAGCGTGCTTGCTTATTAAAGCGGATAGGTCTCCCCAAAGAGATAATTTTTCGCCGTATCAAACCTTTGCCGATAAAAACAGATGACCTAATGGAAGGGGGATACATAAAGGAATCCTTTTGCAACTTGGAACCCCTGCAACTTTCAAGGTACACGGTAGAACATGCTTAGAACATAGATCACGAAACTCCTGCTTTAAAAGGTGCATGAATTTTTGTTTAGAACATGTTTTAGATCTAAATCTTTTTGTTACCTATAAAAGTTTCATGCTTGAAGTATTTCAATAGGCTTAAGTTTTATTTTTCCAGTATTTTTCCAAAATTCCTTAACAGTACCTTTAATTTAGTACCTTTCGCAGGCTCGTATCTTTGTGACATCGCATTATATGCAAGGTATAACGTATAATTATGCTACGCATACATGTAAATAATTATTAATTTACCTTCTGTACAATTTGGTGTAAGCCTTCTGGAAGTTATAATAATGGTGATTTTGTCCGAAAGTTTAGAGGAAACATCATTTTGTTATTGCATCCAAGATGTTGCACTTATTTCGTAATAGCATGGGCTCTCGGGCTCCTTACGAAAAAATGCTGTTAACGGTAAAATAGTTCATTTTCTGGAGTGCAAGATTGTAAAAAGGCAATTTATACGTGGAAAAGCACAATGTTTTATGCTATCCCTGAAAGTGATGTCAAATACCCTTAATCCTCATTATATCACCTATATATCACTCATATATACCTCCAAAAATAGGTAGCCCAGTGGTTTTATTACCTATGACGTTCCTCGTCGTTAAAAATTATTCAAATTTCAGTATATTATTGAAGAGACATCCTTCTTTGGATTTTGGGTATTTTTGTTATTTTTCAGGCGTTTTTAAGTAGAAAACGTCAACAATTATATCAATATAAGGCAAAAAATATGCAAATCGGTTGTTGGGAAGTCCCACGTTTTATGACCTGTGACGCCCATGACAATGAGATGTTATTCAAATTTCAGTATAATATTGAAATATAGTCATTCCCCTGGAGGTCTGGGTGATTTTTGTCATTTTTCAAGAGCTTTTAAGTAACACGTATTGGGCAATTATTATACCCCTTTATAACAGTCAAAGCCATTGCACAATATGTTAACTAATTTCTGTTACGACACCCGTCACGATTTATATATAAAGTTGTAATATGTTTTTGAAGAAACCAGAGGAGCCAGGACCACTTCTTAGAAAAAAAAAACTCCCGCCAATGATATTTGAAAAATGGGCCATAACTACAGAACGGGTTGAGCAAATCAAAGATTTGTTTCTTCCTTCACAACTAAGCATTAATAGTTGTAATCCCTGAAAGTTTGAATCGATTCAATCCTATAATGAATAAACAATGAATGAGGAGTTGCGGTCTCAAAAATTTCCACTGTATTATATATATATAAAAGAAAAAAGTATTAAAGGGCCATACCACCCGAACAAGTGCAGCAAATCAAAAGAAAATGTTTTCTTCCTGCACAACTAAGCATCAGTAGTAGTAATCCGTGAAAGTTGCAATCAATTCCGTCCAATAATGAATGAGGAGTTGCGGTCACAGAAGTGTTGCACGGACGCATGCACGGACGCACGCACGGACGGGTGCCATTACCATATTCTTCTCCGATGCCTATTGGCGGGGGATAAATATGTTGTAACTGTACCTTAGATGGGTTAGGGTTAGGGTTTGGGTTAGGGGGTCGTTATTCTATAGGGGTCACAATTCTATGTGAGGGTCATTTTTCTACGTGTGGGGGAGTCATAATATTATGACCGGGGAGTCCCTATTCTATATAAAATAATGACCGGGGGGTCATTATTCTATATAGAATAATGACTGGGGTTTATTATTCTATGGGGGTCAGTTTACAACGTTACACCGGCACTTGAATTGTGTCCGTTTTTCGGACAATCAGGCATAACCTTTAATTTGGTATTTAATGATATGGAGTTATTTTGACACCATAGATTAACACTGTAAAGTGCATTCTGCAGTGCTGCATTTCGAAATGGGCCTTTTTCTATTTAAGTAATTTTATCTTTCTTTGTTTATATAGTAAAATCTATAGATTTTCGGTCAGGTCGATTTTACTTAAAGTCTGTAATGAACAGAAGCTAGCAGCAGCAGTACAAGGAGCTAGAAGCACCAGTTCTTGCTTTACAGTCACGCTCTTACATCATAACCGATGGGTCCTCTAGGAGATGTTATGTTGAAAGGCTTTTACATCATAACTTATGGGTCCTCGAGGTGCTGGTAAAAAACAAATGCAACTTCAATACATTTTATTTTCCGCAACAGGAGCTAGCAGCAGCAGAAACTAACGTCTATAAACACCGACATTGTAAGGACCTAAAGTGTATCTACATTTACATAAATCATTTTGCACAACCTCTATTAACTCCAACATTGTAATGACTTACATACAGTGTATCATCAATATGGTGGACTCGTGCCAAAGTTCTTTAATATCCTTCAAGCACTTCAAGATCGGACACGAAACAAAGTCATAAGACCTCTAACCCATTTACGTTGACCTAAAATCGGGTGTTCTGAACGTCGACGTGATGTAGTGAACATTTGTCAAGTTTCTTTGAATTCCTTAAATGGGTTCAAGAGTTAGAGCTGACACGAAATTGCTAACGGACGGACGGACGGACACTGGCGTCATAACGAAAGTCCTGTCGGGTATATAAAAAGCAGATGCTTTTGCAAAAGTAGAATATCAGGGCCTCTGTAGGTTGCTAACTTCAAATCACTTGCCCTTCATCGATGTGGGTTCAAGCCTCGCTCTGGGCGTTGAATTCTTCATTTGAGGAAGCCATCCAGCTGGCTTACAAAAGGTCTTTGGTTCTACCCAGTTGCCCGCTCGTGATGAAAGAATGCACGGAGGGATATCTGGGGTCTTCCTCCACAATGAAAGCTGGAATGTCGCCATATAACCTAAAATTTGTAGGTTAACATAACACAAAAAAGTAGAATATCTTACATCATTGTGACGTGACAAGTCATGCTTTTGTTAGACCTTACCTGACGCAAGATTTCTGTTTACTGATTGCTCAAATAAGACTTTTTGGCAAAACCTGGTGCACATAACACTGGTCTAACACGACCAAAGATCAGTTTTCCGTTTGACTCGAGACTGAAGGGTCAAGTGTTTCTCCTTAAGGTGCTACAATTAAGTTTAATAAATTCTGGCAATAATTTCAGCTGACTGGTCGGCTTTAAATGCCCGAAGTGCCTGAACCAAACTGAACCTAGATCTTAAGTCATACACTTTGTGGCCGAATGATTATTTATAGACCTGATAAAGAAAGGTAGACTGCTAAGTATATAGATAAGCTGGAAATCGTTTTGCTTATCTAGGGGCAGTAATTCTCATCACACTTCTTTAAGCCGGTCCGTAGTAGAATTTGATCAAACACTGGAAGCTATATAAACCTGTCAGCGCTTTCAATTTCTGGATTTCAATACCGATACGAAGCACAAATACCTCTCTCAAATTTTCCTTTGGACATTTTAAACATTTACAGCTCTTCACACCTGATGACAGACTCAGCGTTTTTCTTGTATTAGATATCTATTGATATATCATTTTTTAGAAACTGCAATGATATTCTCTTTTGCTGAATCGTTGTATTTATCAGTCTGTAGCCTAAATCTACTAGAAATGTACCAGGTTGAAGAGGCATGAGTCTTGAAATTTCAGAAAAATATTCAACGCCGACGCTGGGGAAGGCGAAATAGCCCTCGTTACTTTATAACTAGTCAAGCTGAAAATCTTAGTATAATATATTTAATAGAATATGCAGTCTTAAAGAGTATATAATGGGACGATGAATAACAACATAGATTTTTACAAGTCCTCAAGAAGTGGTGTTTTGTCAGCTTTATATATATGTGTTCGCGGTGAACACAAGTAGTTCCTCTAAAATTAACGAAAAGACTGAGTTTTAATTTTGTGCTTTTTATCCCTCACTGGTCTAGAAGCCGAATCATTCGGCCTTTTCTAGTTGTTGGACGGAAAATGATGGCCAGAACTGTGCTAAATGTTTCTTTCGCAAGCCGCAGGTGTCTTTTATTGCATAAAGGAGTGACTAATGCCCGACTTCAGACAAGCTGAACAACTATATGTGTTGGACGCAATTTAAATCAATCTACCCGCTAGTTTTGAAAATAAATGAGCTTACAAATTAATTGTTTTACTACATTTTTGAGGATCTTAACTCGTGTGTAAAATCTCGGAAAGGGAAAGGTCCTCGAATTGTTTGTTTGATTTTCACATCGCAAGCACCCAAATACGAAACAAACTGAAGTAAATTAAAACATATTGCAAAAATGGTTGTAAACCAATAAACCACTGCGTACGTCCTAGAGAAGTATCCAACAATAATAATTCATCAGTTTCCCTGACCGATGTAAACACTGGACATAATCCTTGGTTGTTCAGTTGATGAATACAACCCTTTTCTATAGTTTGTAAGTGTTCATGTGTTAATATGTTTACAGGTATGTTGCGGGGTATAATTACTTTAACCTTTTTAGTTTTGAGTGCCTGTAAAAGAATACATGAGTTATGATTGATCGTTTTTATTTTTTTTACTGTCAATATTAAACAACATTTCTCTTGTTCCTTAATATTTTTCTTAATAAAAAATAATAAGACCTTGAGTTAGTTTTCAATGTATTTGTTCACATTCTGAAATTTTGACTTTTATCATTAGTAGAAGGATAAGCTGTAGTAGCAGCAACATTAGCTAACAGCAGCATCAGGAGCTGGCTGCAGAAGTAGCTGGCAATAGGAGGTAGCAGGAGCTAACAGCATGAGTTAGCTGCAGCAGCAGTACCAGGAAATAGCAGTAGCAATAGCACCTAGCAAAAGGAAAATGACTGCTAGGAATGTTTTTACATCATAATTGTTGGGTTCTCGAGGTGATGTCCTAGGAATCAGACACACAATGTGAGAACTTAGATAGCTACTGTCACATCATAAGTAAAAGGATAAAAATTAAGCGCTGACAGGCATTGTAACTTTTTCAAAATAAATACCTTCTTGCATATAATAGGGAGGTAGAAAGATGTATTTTCTATTTTCAAATAGGGGCAATTGCCACATTTGAAACAAGGCAGTCTGAAAGACAGCTAAATCCCACGCCACTCGTATGGATAGTATAACCTTTGACCTTGAGCTGTGACCTTGATCTTGAACTGACATTACTTTCTCATGAATTCTGCACATCATCTTGATAAGGTTATCATTTGACCAGTTTCCTAAAAATCCTTCACGGGGTTTAGGTTATAGAGCTCATTTTTTTTTACCTTGAGTTATGACCTTGACCTTGAGATGACATATCTAAATTATGAGTTCTTGATGAGGTGATAATTTGACACAAGTTTAATGGAAATTCTTCAAGGGGTTTAGGAGATAGGGTAGACACAAAATGGAAGGATCAAACCTTTGTAAACTTTACCTTGAGCCGACACTGCTGTTCGACACAACATCTTGATGAGGTGATTATTTGACCTAGGTTTCATATTAATCCTTCAAGGGAATTACGAGATAATAGCAGACACAAAATGGAAGGCTCAAATCTTGGAATCTGTGTTGTGACCTTGCCCTTGAGTCAACAGAGCTGAATCATACATTTCTCGTATTGTCTTTATAAAGGGATCATTTGACCAAAGTTTCATGAAAATCCTTCAAGCATTTTAGAAGATCAGTGGACACAAAAGGGAAGGCTCAAACGTTTATCCCACAGTTGTGACATTGACCTTGAGCCGGCATGGCTGACTCATAAGCTCTCTACAAAGTCTTGATAAGTGGATAATTTTACCTAAGTTTTATAAAATTCCTTCAAGGGGCTTAGGAGATACAGAACGAACACTAAACGGAAGGCTAAAACCTTTGACTCCGAGTGGTGACATTGACATTGAATCAACTCATGAGTTCTGCACATCGACTTGATCAGGTGATCATTTGACCAAAGTTTCATGACAATCCTTCAAGAGGTTTAAGAGAAATGGAGCGAACATGAAAGTGTTACAGACGGAGACCATCCATATTAAAACAAACTTGTGAGAAGACTTTGCCATGAAGTTACAGACCAAGTTTGGTGTAAGTCTGATCAGCAGTTTCAAATATATTGAAATTAAACTAATTACGACATGAATTGCAGACCACCCACCTATACTAACAGCTTTTCCTGAACAAAGTTTAAGCAACATAAAGGCAGCAGAGACACAAGTTTTGTGTCTTATATTTGTTGCAATCTACTGTAGAACCATTTCATTTCATAGGCAGGATATGTCTTGGTTTTGGCTTAAACAGCTATTTTGTTGGAAAATTATTTGTTTGATTTCTACTTTTGAAAAGATGAATAAGAATTTTACTTGTTCGTCAAGATTGATTTTCGTGAAATGACTAAACCATATAAAATAGTGTCCCATGAATGTTTATGACAATATGTTTCAATGTGTTCCAAGAGTTATTAAATTGTAAGATCGTTACGGTAACCACAGTCTAAATCAAAACCAGGACATCATTCTAGTCTAATTGATCCGAACATTATTATTACATACAAAGAGTGAGGTTTATTGAGTCACTCTCAAACACTTTTCCTGGAAAAGCCAGTACTGGCATCATAAATTATGATCAAAGAATGACTAAAATCCATAAACTCAGAACTGAACAAGTGGCAATTGTGTACAGCATTGCTACATTTTCATGAAGCAAAACTTAAAAAAACAACAACAAAAACAACAAAAAAAACGCATTTCCAAAGCATTTCATTATCGCTAATATTAAAGTCAAAATTCTAGTACAATTGTATAACTTCAAGACCTAAACAGTAAAAGTCACTAAAATGCAAAATTAAAGCCATAATTAAAATATACCTGCCATGTCTAGGACAAAGGAACTAATTATACAGTCTGTTCGACACTGGTTCACCCACTTTCTAATTTTTTTTTCCATCAAACAAGTGTTGTTTTTTTCAATATCACTGACTATAAATCATACATAGTATATGAAAACATTGAAGTTCCAGTTATAAAGTGTAGTACGTTTTCCTACAATTATGTAATTTACCATTCTGTCCAATCACTGGAAGCAACTCGGCTCTTTCTGTGTCCATTAGCAACGTTACCTCAATAGTACAAATTCACATACTTATCAACATTTGTGTTCAGATTCATGGCTCTATAAACTATCACATAATACAGAACTGCTTTTTTTGCAAAGTAAATAGTTATATCTCTTCTATTACTGTAACGAAAAGTCCATATTTACCAGAATTCGTATGTTTTAATAACTACAAAATAAATCAGCAACACGTCAATATTTTTAACATCTTTTAATATCTCCATTTTAGTCACATACAGCAATATTATCTAAACATCAAGTAGCCGTATTTAATATTACAGAATTAAGTCCTTGTATACTATAGCAAGTTTAAAACAGTTCAGGAAAAGCGCGTGGAAAACGAGCTAATTATTAGGAACCGGCGGAATATGAATATAAAGATATGCCGGCGGTACATTATGTAATAGTGACACACCATGATATCAAGGTGCCGTCAGCTATAAGGTTAACAAATATATATTGTTTACGACACTCCCGACGACAAACAGCAAATATGATCTGTTTCTTAATTTATAAAATGTAACATACGTGGTTGTGAAGAAAAAAACAACAACAAAAAAAAAAACAAAAAACAATGACACAAAGTATATATACATAATGTCAAATAATCATCATAATGTCAACATCATCATGAAATAAATTTCTGTTTATAATGTATCACTATTAATTTAGTTTATCGCTATCCTTTTAACAACGTCCTAATGGTATAGAAGTTTAAAACCAGTCTTCTGAGCAGAAATATTCTATTTCCGTTTCATTGCTAAAGGTAGATATTTCGCTGAAAGTTATAGTTAATGTTTGCACTCTTATTTGCAGGTTGGAAGGCACAGTAGATTGCTCATTACTCATTTCATCCCAACGATCAACTTCGGTATCGCTTATATCCTCATATATGAAAATCTCGTTGGTCTGGTTATTGTTTTCGTCATATTTTGAATAAACAACATTCGTGACATCATCATCATTTTCCATGACGTCATCACCATTTTCCATGACGTCATTATCGTTTTCAATGACGCCGTAATTTTTATCCTGATAATTATAAGCTGATTTCAAATTAGATGCACTCGTGACGTCATCAACATATCCCACGACGTCATCATTAGCACAATCACTAACATCATTATAATCCTGCTCCAATTCTGAATCATTTTGTAACACGCTAGAAAGCACACATTTTTCATTTTCGTCACAAATTTCCTTTTCACCATACTTTACTCCATTTTTATACTTTACATCATTCACACTTTTATTTTCACATTCATTTTCTACACTATCCACGACTTCTCATTTATTTCTTCACTCATCGTACTCTCGTACGTGATTGTGTCGTCGTCCTTGTTGACCGGCTCTTGATGTAAAGAAATGACGAAATTTGATATAGCACCTACATTTTCTAGGCTGACATTGTCTTCATTTCCTCCCAGATCATGTATAAGGCTAAATATGCTTTCGTCCTCACTTATGTCCTCATAGTAAGCACCACCATGCTATTTCTCTTTATCTCCTGTAGGAACTTTAATTGCTGTTTCTGTGGCTTTACTTGACTGGAATTTATGTTTCCAAATTAGATGCTTACTAACATAGCTTATTCTTATAAAACACGATGAACAATTATACTCTGTACACGCAAAATATTCTATTCGGTAATGTGTTTCTTTTATGTGGCGCTTTAAACTTCTCATACTTTTGTAACTATTGTTACACGTTTCACAATACACTGTCATGATGAATACTCCTTTGTGACAAGTTTTCAAAATCAATTCGCTTATAAAAAATTACACTACCGTACAGTTATACACCGCTACACGAAAATTACGTGCATTTCATGGTTAAACATTACTAGATCACTTTGCACCGCCAACATTTACAACATTCACGTGCACGAGGAGTTTAAGTATATTACTTGACTATGCACCTCTTTTAAAGTACATTGCGGTGTAAAAGTGTATAGGAAAATGCATACATTAAATTTTCATTAAACACAATTAGTTACAATATATATTAAACATTCAATTTACACTGAAACGAGTATTTCTTATAGTCTGTACAGTACTTATTGTTTATTAAAGACATTCTGTAACACATATCTGCTGTATTATTGAGATAGTTGCCCACGATTTTTGCGCTGAGCATCCGCAGCCGCAGCCGCGCGTAGTACACGGACACTTTTCATTGTTTCACTGACTTTAACACTAGACGTATCAACATGTCGCGAATCTGTATCACTAACACAGGTTGACGTTTCAATCGGATAAAGCAAACATAATGGACGTTCAAGCAATTTTCCAGATGACATCTTGACCTTTGCCGAACGAATACGATTGTCACTGCTCTGCACTAATTTTACTATTTTGCCACATTTCTAACTTCCTCTGGGGAGATCATCTTTCACATATACAATATCACCTTCTTTTTGGATGATTTTCAAAGTGTGATCGTCCAGTTTTTAGGCGCGTTTGCGTTCGCTCTCGGAGGCTTAAGAGGTAGCCGTTGCGCCAAATGGTCCAAAACATATTAAGTAGTTTTTGACCTTTTTTCTCATATTTCAAGCAGCCGATCTTTTGTACTTTCCTTTGTCCTGAAATCAGTATATTTGTCATCTTTTTCTGACTATGGTATACCAATAGTTGGGTTTAACATTAAAAAGTGATTGGACGTTACCGTAATGCTTGAGTTGACGTCATCGCCTACATAAACCAGTTGTCTTGAATTTATAACAGCTTCGGCTTCTTTAACTAGTGTTTGTAACTGAATAAGTGTCAGAAGACGTCTTCCTTATGCTTTTCGAAATACTCTTTTCACAAGACCAACGAGACGTTCGTGGAAACCACCTATCCAGGGAGATAATTCAACTATGAAAATCCATATTTCTCGCGTTTGACACGTATGTTTGAACTTCTTCTCTGCCAATCATTTTTCTCCATATCCGATCTACAATTGAGCTCACAGCTTTAAATCGGGAGCAATTGTCACTAATAATATGTTTCGGTGTGCCTTTTAGTGACACAAATCATCTAAAAACACAATAAAAACTCTTCAGTGGTCATGACAAGATGTGTAAACGTATCCTTTTCGTGTAACAATATAGGGTGTCTAGCGTTTTCACACAATCCGGCATTTTCTAATCGCACTTGGCATCTCAATAATCCATGTTCATCTATGTAAAGGCCTAACTGTACTTGCAGGTTGTTGCCATTTGAAATTGCGTCTAATTAACTTGCAAAGTGTTTCTTCTGAACATGTAAAAGCCATTTTTGCTCTACATTCTTTAATATGGAGGATTCTAAATACCCATTCTCACAGGATTGTTGTCGTTTTTTCTTAACGGATCTGAGTGTAAGGGCTGAAACTCGAAGTAAGTTTGTTAAGGAGGAATACATCTCAATGTTTATTTCAAATGGCGCAAGATTTGTATCATTAATGTCTTCATCAGAAACTTGTAGCACCATATTTTCTGTATCATGTGATTTATGTTCGTCTTGTGGACAGTTTGCACTTGTATTATGATCGTGATCTGCCCATGTGTTCGGAGCCTGTAGTAACCATTGTGGGCCATGCCACCACAATTCACAATTACTGACTTCCTTTAAGTAAGAACTCCTTGAAGCAATATCTGCAGGATTTTCACCTCCCGAAACATGTTCAAAGTTGATGTTTTGGTTTGATCTTATTTCTTTCACTCTGATTTGAATGAAAACAGGCAATACCTTTGTAGACTTTATCCAGTGTAAAACGCACTGTGAATCTGTCTATAAATACAGTTGTTTCAAATCCAACTTTAATTGGTGACATCTCGTGACATCTCGTTGGCTAGGTTGTAATCCTATCTGTAGAAACGCCTTCTCTATATCGGAAACAAGAGTGATCCTATTGAATCTGAAACGCATGAGTAATCCGCATAAATCATGCAACATTACAGGAGCTCTATAGAGACTATCATTTAAACTTCTGTTTTCAGCTTTCGTTTTTGCCGAAGCATCACATACCACACGCAACTTAGTTGTAGATTTCTGTGGTGTGATAACGGCATGATGGGGAATGTAATGCACCAAATCACCATTCGAATTACTTTCTACTGGTTCAATCATTCCTTTGCTGAGTTGTTTTTTAATCACATTGTTGTATTTGTCTAATATATCTGGTTTATTTCTCATTCTAGCAAGATTTGATCTTAATCTAGCCAATGCAAGATCTCTGTTATCTATTAACTCTGGTGGAGCATCTTTCCATGGCCATGTAACGTGATACATTCCATTATCATACCTCAAAGTTTATTTGAATTTTGTCAGTGCAATTTTGTCACTAATTCCATCTTGTTCTTTGGAAATTCCAAGTGATTCTATTTTCCAAAAATCTTCCAAATCAGGTTTTGTCTGTACGACTTAATCAACTTTTTAGAACACTTCGGTTTTTGACATATTTGTTCCATGTGTAAGAATAAGCATATTGGATTCACTATCACCTTCATTTGTTTCATTCATCCTACCCGTAAGGATCCAGCCAAGCTTTGATGCCAATACGTAAAGTCCGGGTTGCACTTCAATCTTTTGCAACATGACTACGTCAAGATAGTAATCGTTTCCCAATAACATGTCAATACTTGAAGATCCTTCAGTAGAAATTTGTGTGTCGGCCATATCTAGACTTGTTACAAGATGTTTCAGATTCTCATTTGAACGTATGTTTAACTGCCTTTTCTGTATGCATCCGCTTATAACAGGCACTACATTTGCACTGATTTCTATGTATTCGCCATTCTTCTGCTTCAAGCTCACTTGTGTAGAAAATATTTATATCGTTTTGGATTTGTTGCTTTCAAAAGTTACTAACTTTACCTGCTCTTCATTTCCTTGCTTAATCCCAAGTTTCTCTGCCAATGCCAGTGTAATTTAAGTTCTTTGTGAACTCGAATCAAGGAGAACTCGCACATTTTTACATTTATTTTACAATGGACCTTTTACTTCTGTTCTGGCTGTCTGCATTAACACCATTTCGCTAAAAGAAATAAGCACATTTTACTTAATACTTCATTGATGTCAGATGACACGTTCGTCTCGGAACTAATCGCACAAAACTCCGTTGGTCTGAATTTCTGCGAACACAAACTTCTATGATGCACATTGAATCCTCCACAATACACACAATGTTTATTTCCTTTGCACTCAGATGAAGAATGACCGGGCTTCAAACACTTGAAGCAAGTTCCTTTTATTTTTTTCTTCCTTTCATCAATAGTACGAAATATTGAACACCCATCGCTCCAGTGTTTATTATCGCAGTAAAGACACTTGCTAAACTTGTTCGCTGTATTTGGTGTTTCACATGTTGCAGTTTTCTGTTGTTCATGTGTAACAAGAGCTTTAGCAGAGCCTTTTTGAATTGGTCGCTTAGAGTAATCGGATATATGTTGTTTACCTAGGTATTTCTGTCGTTGTTGTCCCATGTTACTTTAATAAATCATATCGCGTTTTTCTTTCAGCGATTATGACTGAGACACAGTCTTTTGCTCTGCCTTTTCACGTGCTGTTACTTAGATATCAAGTTTTTCTCGGAGCTTGGAAATAGTCCATTTATCCGTCTTTCCTTTCTGAATTTCTAATTGAAGCCATACTTCTTCTGGAAGTTTTGCTCGTATCATTGATACAAACACGTCTTGTTCCGTTTTTTGATGAAGCACTTTTAGACTTCGTATATGTCGGTCCACTTTATTCAATAATCCTCTTAAACTTTCTGTTTTATTTCTGGCGGGAAACAGATTGATCATTTGATTGTAATGTAAATCGATAACCTCTTTAATTTTCCCGAATCGCTCTTTCAGGATTTCAATTGCTACCGTGTATTTTTTGTCTGAGAGTGCAAGACCCGCTATAGAGCGTTTGGCTTCTCCATACAACTTGTTTCTAAGATAAGTAATTTTTCAATGTTTGACATTTGTTTGTTAATATGTATAGTACACTCAAAGGAATCCCAAAATTCTAACTACTTGAGCTTGTCACCGCTGTAAGGTAATAGGTCTAATTTTGGGAGCTTCACGGATGATTTGAATTTGTCTTGTTTCATGTTCATGGCTAACATTTTGTTATGCTGTTACATGTGTGTCGCCACAATATTTTTCATTTCATATTGTAAATTTAAGCTATC
Organism: Mercenaria mercenaria; assembly: GCF_021730395.1. NCBI lineage: Eukaryota > Metazoa > Mollusca > Bivalvia > Venerida > Veneridae > Mercenaria > Mercenaria mercenaria. The sequence goes on from NW_026463525.1 coordinate 32,476, forward strand.
AGAGGCACTCACCATTTGTTTTTTTTTCTCTACAAGCTCTTCTTCTTTATATTTAAGAAACAATAATTTCTCCTTGCTATTCTTTAGATCCATACACATGTCCATTGCCTTTTCACAAAGTGAACAATCCTCCTCAAGAATCGTTTGAATATATGTTCCCTCTGCTTTGCTTAATGCACTTGCAAGTTTATCCGTTTGATTCTCGAGCTTTTCACGATATACCTGCATTTTTTCAACACATTTCATTACACATTCCACAAATTTATCCTTATCACAATACTCTAAAAATTTTTGTAGTATTCCATCTGCAATTTCAACTTCCGTTTTTAATATGTTGACATATCTTGTACGAAGACTTTTCAAATATGGTATGTTTGCCATTTTTTTATATTTTATCCTTTGACACTTTTGAATTTGAGTTTCGCTGTTTTTATTTTCCCGGGTTCCGGCGCCAAAAATGTAGCAAACAATCCATATTTACCAGAATTCGTATGTTTTAATAACTAAAAAATAAATCAGCAACACGTCAACATTTCTAACAATTTTTAATATTTCCATTTTAGTCACATACAACAATATTATCTAAACATCAAGTAGCCTTATCTATTATTACAGAATCAAGTCATTATATGCTATAGCAAGTTTAAAACAGTTCAGGAAAACACATGGAAAACGAGCTTAGGAACCGGCGAAATATGAATATAAAGATATGCCGGCGGTACATTATGTAATAGTGACAAACCATGATATCAAGGTGCCGTCGGCTATAAGGTCAACAAAGATATATCGTTTACGACAATTACTGTGCACAATCACAAATTCCAGGAGCACAACTCAATATAATAATTAAAATCAGTGCAATGTATCATGTATCCTAGCAATATATACATGATGTTATGCACAACACGTGTAAAAGCACACACTCTCAATCTGTATCTACATTCCTTAAAAACACAAGTCAATGCCATAGCATAATATCACTGCTCATAGTAATACAATAATGCCATTCCTTAGTAATTTTCACAGACTGGTAATTATAATGACACACCATAAAACATTACATTATGCCAATTCAGTTTCTACTTAATTTTATGAAATCAATGAAATCTTGAGACCTCATATTCACTTCTTAGAGTATTTCAAAGATATGAAAAGCATATATCGTCATTAAGTATAACATGTAACCTTAACAAAAATAAAAAGATATTGAAATTTGATATTAAAAAAAAAATGTTCTAAAAATGCACCCATGAAACTAGCTGTTTAGCAATTACACGTATGTAGACATTTTCTCAATGAATAAAACAAAAACCTCGAAATTCAAAATAAAATGGTCAAGATCTTTTCTCATTACACTTAGTATTAAAACTAAACCAAAAATATAACTGCCACCTCTTGATATGACTCATTATATCAGATTTCAACAGCAGCATTGAACTACATTTTGTACTACTTCACAAGTTACACTGTGTAGTCACTTTCCGTTTGGTGATATCAGTCCTTCAGAAATTTACAAAAATGGAAAATTTCACCAGGACAATAAATACATTCAAAGAAGGGGCATACTGTATTAAATAACGTACAAGTGTGTTATGGTTTTTGGCAAGAACAATTTAGCCACAGAAATTCTTTTATTTAATGTGCATTCAAACCAGCTGAATGTCTGGTTTTAAAACTTGATCTGAAGACTGGCCCCGTTTTTTGTGCGGTTTCTAATTATTTCTTCCCTGATTATTTATCTAAAGCGACACATTGATCAAGTTGATATCTGATGGCTTCCTTATCTATGTTTGACCACGGCTTTCTATTACTTGTGTTTGTTGTTGTCTTGTTCCCGGCTGTGTTCATGGAAGTTATTGCATCAGTACTTGTTTTGTTATCAATGGTATTAATCAAACGACAACATCATTTCTATCACTATCCATTTGTTCTGAAATTGTTTCTGTTTCCATTTCTTCTCCCATCTCAATAAGTACTAAGAAGAAAATGCAAATAATTGTTAGAAAGTTTTGAAACAGATATTATAAAGATACATATTCTTTGTGAGGACTTGATTATTAGCTTTGTACTGATACAGTTTACACTCAATATTTTTGAGAGCCTGATCATTAGACTAGTATTTTCATAATTTGTGTAGGTTTTAATAGTTAGGTATTTACCATTTATGGATAAACTGCTACTATGATAACCATTTCAACAATGTCATACTTTTACCATTCAAATATTACTATGAGGAATTAAAAAAACAATTTACTGAAATTACTGTAACAGCTCTCTATGTGAGAAGGAATATCTCAACCATAATTGCCACTATACAAGTGTCTTGAGATTGTTCTGACCTCGATACCCCAGAGGAATCATTGATACCATTAAAGTATTGTGATCAAGACCCTGACCTTCAAGTTAGGTCTTGACATTGTTCTTATCAACCTTTGTTGTGCTCTCTGCATGTCAACTTGATAAGGTTAATAACTGATGCTAGTTTCATGAAAATCCTTTCAACATTGAAGAAGATATAGTGTGGACACAAATTTCATCTATTTGACCTTTGACGTCTAAAAATGACCTTGACTTAGATCAAACTGGGTTGTGCACATTGCATCTTATCTGGAGGAGGTTTACAAACTATTCTTATTTCATAAACTTCATTGTTTTGTTTTGAAGATATGGAGTATACATGAATTTATGCTATTTGATCTTTGGCCTCTGTGTGTTCTTCGTACGTCGCACGCTATTTTGCACATAGGCGATTTGGAGATACATGTTGATGTGTATGCGGCTATTTAAATTATGAGTAACGGACGTCCATGTATGTTTTTACTACAATGATTAAAAGATTTAAATTACATTTATCCTCGTTTAATTTTTAGAGAATTTATAATCGTAAAATAAATAAAAATTCGAATTATCATTAACAAAAATGACGAAAATATAACGTTACGCGTAACAAGATGTTAGTATGGCAGTCGGTTTTTTGACGATAAATCTGTCAATTTTAAAGATATCTGGACAAAATAACCAGCAGACGACTTTGAATTTTGCCGCGCATTATTCAATGCGTTTGTTTTACGTCATTTCCGTATTTACTCGCTTTAACAAAACCTTGCCGGCTTTTCCTACAAGCGTTACACTCGTCATCCTGGTACGTATTTATTCAGTTATATTGTAATAATTAATCGGAAAAAGTACCGAAACTTATACTATCAGAAAATGCATACATTAACAATTATGTACATGTCTAAAGCAATAGTCATTAACAAGTATTAAACGACTACTGTATATTTAAAAAAATTACATACTGAAAATATTACGTCAAAAATTCCATTTCAAAAGTGAGTTTCCCCATTTTATGCGAGTTATTATTGAAAGTTGGCATTCATCTTTATAGATGGCTAAAAGTGCATTGTATGGACTTTCTAAATATATCTGACTTATCTTGTTAATATAAAACTTTCATGAACCATCATTCTGTGAAAAAATTACATCGTTTACAGTAAAGCTGCAAATATTAGATTGCATAACGTTACGTCGTATAATTTCACTTTGCTGTACATAAAAACGCAACGCTTTTGTTGATTTTATTAGCTCGATTTCTATTAAATATCTTTAAAGTATTTGTTTCATTTTACAAATTTGTGACGCATATTATAGATGTTTATTATCTTTCTTCTATATTTTCGGCATCTTCAAAATAATTTATTCTGAACATAGTGCCTTGCTGTAAACTTAAAGTTTGAACGTCTCAACTATGATAAATGGAACATATCACTTTTACATCTAAATCTAAGGTTCAGTCCAAAAAAATAATGTTCTGTAAGAAAATTTAAAGTTGTACTGGACCTATAAAAAAGAGAAAATTTCATGGCAATCGTCATTTTATTTGATGTGCCACGAAAATGGAATTATTTCTAAATTACTTTCTCAACGAATTTATATTACGTATTCCTACAGACCAACCGTCTATGAACCAAATGTTCTGTTTACCGTTTAGTTTTTCGTGAAACCAGTGTTTTAAGTGGTAATTTACAGGTCTATATGAATGTATTACACTCGAGGCATTGTAATACCATGATAAAATGAAGGCGATCAGTTAACCTACGAAGTTTAAATAAATAAAAGTAATACTTTTTATCTAAATAAGGACAATTTCATTTTGCATTTTAGCTCGGAGTTAATTTAAATTATTTTATCATATCATATACGCATATACATATATGTATCATATATAGCTTTCAAAAGTAGAACAGTCACTCTTGGATAATTTTCTAATACATGTATATATAAATCAAAGAGGGGAAAATATACCTTTATGTTCTAATGAGCACACAAAAAGAATAAAAATCATTAGGCACAGTCATGGTATCTTAATTGATAAATTTCAAATGAAAAGAAGTATACTTCGTCCCCAGTCCCTCAATCACATGGTCACACAATAACTACTCCATCACTCTCTCACGTAGGTCATTTAGCTGGTTTTTGATGTTATATAGCAGTAATTCTGTCAAAAAAATGTGCTTCCGCAATGTAGCGTAGTCGAAAAGACCCCTAATAAATGGATCTTTTTTCATTTTAGCGCATTTGCGCGTAATCCTGGGAAAAACAACAAAAATAATGGCAATTCTTAACTTACGGAATGTATTTTACCTAAAATAAGATACGGGGGCCTCCGTGGCCGAGTGGTTAAGGTCGCTGACTTCAAATCACTTGCCCCTCATCGGTTCGAGCCTCACTCGGGGCGTTGAATTCTTCATGTGAGGAAGCCATCCAGCTGGCTTACGGAAGGTCGGTGGTTCTACCCAGGTGCCCGCTCGTGATGAAATAATGCACGGAGGGGCACCTGGGGTCTTCCTCCACCATCAAAGCTGGAAAGTCGCCATATGACCTAAAATGTGTCGGTGCGACTTTAAACCCAACCAAAAAAAATAAATAAATAAAAATAAAAAAAGATACCTTTCATTAATATATATATATATATTATTTTTTTTTATTACCACAAAACAAAAGTACGGTGTTTATTCTGCGGATCGCTTTCTGAAATGCGGCAATATTTGGGTACTTATCTTCAGTTGACTTGTATTCCACTGCATACTAATCAACACCCCTTTTTCTTTTTCGTTTTCTTTAAGCAAATGAATGAATTTTTGTTGGAAATAGGTCTATGACGGAGTGAAAAACTAAAAACAGTATCAAAAAGGACCTGAAGCAGCTAAATTGTATTTCAAATTTCTTTCATTGGTATATAACCTAGATTAATGTATGTTTTGACATACTTTTCTTTATATATCATTCCATGGTAGTATATTTCGTTTGCTAATATAAAATTCGAAAAAGTTCGAATCTAATTATAGCTGTCCAATTTTTAGTGTTTCTTTTTTTCGCTCTATTTTTTTCCAAATAAATGTGCAAATTGTGTATTATTTACTGCGGTAATAATAATAGGTATAAATGAATGTACATAACAAATAATGAAAAGCAACATTTAATCGACCATTCAATCCATCCGCATGACTATTTGCAGTCGAATGGCCGATGAGTATGCAAGAATTCAGGACCAGTCGGTAATTATTTACCCGATCATTCATTTAGTCAGCCTAAAAGATTTGTTCCTTCAGTATCTCTGTTTATCTGTCTGTCTTACTAGAGATTATGTCGGTCAGTATCTATACGTAGTTGATGAATTTTGTCAATGATTACTCTATCTTATTGATATTTACACAAATGAAGTGTGAGTTCAATCAATCAGTCTTTCATTCTATCTCAATCTTATTAAAAATTTAAAAGTGAAACAATGCTACAAAACTTAATTACTTTAATAATGCCAGACGTACTATACTTCAGCAATAAAATAAATAAAGATAAGCATAGGGAAAAAAATAAACACGTACTCGAATACCTCAAACTACGGTGTTTTAACCATCACATTCTCTCAAAAAGATATTAAGCGACATTGCAAAGTTACTATGGCGATCAGCAAATTAATTAAGGCGGTATGACGATATGGCAATGCACAAATTTATCGATGCGGTATGTGCAGTTACGACGATGATACGTGAAGTTACGATTGGAAAACATCGCGTCCCCGTCGTAATTTCCCGTATCGCCACTACCGCAAAATATCTTGTAAGAGAGAATGCGAACGGGACACTGTACTCAAACAAATACATATACTTAGTATTTCACATGTGTGATTCCGCCATAGTTCTGTGAACTAGTGAACCAGTAATTTTTTGTCATAAAAAAGACATGACCATCTTCTTTGGACTTTCAGATGCCGGATGTCCCATCCCCCCCCCCCCCCACCACCCACCACCACCCTTGTCTGAGCAGTGCGGACAGGCAAGAGTGGTACCGCCAAAAGAAAAAAAAACACACAGAAATAAACCACTTGAACAGAAACGTGAACGCTTGATGCAGAACTGTGACTAGTATCGGATGTGAAGTTTCAAGGTTTTCCGCACAAATATAAAATATAAAAACCTGATTTGAAATTTTGATGCTTTACATGTATTTTAAAAAGATATAAAGAAATCATCAAACTTAGATACCGAACTATGTTTTTTCCTGCTTATAATGCGCGGTCTTTAATAAAGACAATAAACAAAATTTAATCGGTAACGCCGTTAGTTATTAATTTATTATGATGGTGCACACAATGTCTGTACGCATATAGATCTATGTAAGTATGCTCTAAGCACTGAGATTATTAAACTTTTTTTTTACGTTTTATTTCATTTGGAGCACGAAACATTTTTCATTTGTAATGTCGCACATGATGTGAATAAAAAATGTGTTATTTAAACAGTACTTAAGCTGGTTGTAGAGAACTGGTTATAAACAATTTCTTTTTGAAATAATAAGTTCCCAATCGTTGTTTAACGTAGGATAACACGTGTTTTGATTTTTTATGCATAAGAATATATGAGCTGCGCCAAGAGAAAAACAAACATAGTGCGTTTGCGACCTGCATGGATCCAGACCAGCTGCGCATCAGGATCCATTCTGTTCGCTAACAGTTTCTCTAATTCCAATAGGCTTTGAAAGCGGAGAGTATGGATCGCGACCAGACTGAGCGGAGGTGCAGGCTGGTCTGGATCCATGCTTGTCGCAAACGCACTATGCTTGTTTTCTGATGACACAGCTCATACTAAGTGATACATTGTTTCGCGTAAGAAGAAAAACATCGAGTTATTCTATGGTAAACCACACTTACGAATTTGTTATTTCGATTCTAACAAGACATACTAGCATGTACAGTGTTAGAAAAAAAAAGGTAACTACGTTTTACGACCGTGCTACGCACCTGGATCGGATGACGTCACTGCACGCGCAGGATTATCGCATAATAACCGTTGTCTGATTTTCTTCTATTTGTAGGGTTATTTGTTGGTGGAATTATTTTTTTGGTGTTGTTTTAATCAAAAGTCGGTGTACAAAACTGAAATTAGCATGAAAAAAAGTTTTAAATCCATAGGACCTGTTATATTTTTAAATGCATAATGAAATTTTCCAAAAATTAACTGCTTTTCGGTAAAATATTTTTTTCCCAAATATTCTCGTGCGACAGCCCTGCCTCTTTGTAGGTTAGGCTATAATCATCCTGATCACTGTTTATGCTAGGTTTGTTAACGTCCGGAGGTTGATATAAATGTTTGCGATCAACAAGGTACAAAATGATAAAAGTAATTGCAGTTTAAAATGTGTATATATTTAATTCGAAGAAACGGGCGGTAATTATTAATGATAAAAAAACAACACCCGATAATAACAATAACAATGTGTTCAAAGCAATAATAGTAAATTAAGATACCATTAAAGAATATGCAGAGTTATCTCAACGCATTTTTGCTATTTATTTTCTCAATTAGTAATTGGACGTCAAAATGACGTTGAAATGACGTAACGCATTTGTGCAAAATAGCGTGCGACGTACGTCTTGCCTTCGGGCATACTGACCCAATTTATGTGTTCTGCATGTTATCTTGATGAGGTAAACAATTGATTTTAGATTTATTAAAATCTTCTGGACAATATGGAGCAGACACCGAGAAAAGCTCTTTAACCATTGACCTTTAAGTGTTTCTTTGACATGACTTCTTCCATGCAGGTAATAAGTGACATACATATTTAGTGACAAAGGTTAAAGTTCGCAGGGAAATTCGTGATCTCCCTCGGGATTCAAAGCTTTGACTACAAGTCATCTGCACATAACCACTCATACTGAATTAACTGCCCTACCAATTTGCAAAAAAAAACTTTAAGGATAAGGAAAAGTCTACAGGCAAATAATACAAGTTAAAGTGTAAGAATTTTACTAGTAGGAAAACGAACCTCTCTCGTCTAAAAACACAAGATGTGAATTATCTACATTTATGTTCAAATCTCCACAAGGTGTTATAGCTGTATTCTCTGCTGTATCTGAAAACATTAAAGGACAAAAATAATTTACCAGCTATTTCTTTCACCATGTAATACATGTATGTTCAAATAAAATGCTTGTAATAATAATAATAACCATTGCAATGAGTAAATGTCAGTATACTCTGTCAAGAAAACATGAGTGATGGATTTTCAAAAAATATATATGATAATATCGAACAAATCTACTGAATGCTTACCTGAACATCATCTGCAAACAACAACTATTTGAGTTCTATTATTTTTATTCCATTCTAAATGAACATAATTAAGATTGAAAGGCATCTACTAAATAATGAGCTTACATTAAAACAAACTCCTCACATTATGCTGTTACATGTCTGTCTTAATGTCTTAAGGCCCAAACCTTGCAGAAAAACTGTATCTTCTATAACATCATACTGTTCCTAACAATAGAAATTGCATAGCTTTCTTAAAGCAAGTCGCTTGAAACGCTGCGAAAATTGATAAATCCATGAATTTGATATACATATGCTATGAAGTAGATGTTTGGGCCCTAACCATAACAAGTTATGCTCATGCTGTATTGCTGCTCCCTTGAATTGATGCATGAACTTCAGACAAGACACTTTCATCAACAAAATGAGGACCTTGATGTGTGAAATTACTTTTATCCCTAAAATGTGCTTCATACAGCCATTTTATTACTTTTGACACAAAATGAGGACATTGATTTTGAAATTATTTTACTGTTGCAAAGTTATAACATCACACACAGTAACAGAAGCAGATGCAATTTAAAGACCAAAGTACAGCTTAATCCCACGCCACTGTTATGGATAGGGAAATGGTAAAACTCTGACCTTGAGCTGTGCCCTTGAGCTGTGACCTTGACCTTGAACTGATATGACTGACTTATAAATCCTGCACATTATCTTGATGAGATGATTATTTGACCCAAGATTCATGACAATCCTTCTAGGGGTTTAGGAGATACAGAGCTCAAAACTTTGACCTTGGGTTGTGACCTTGACCTTGAGTTGACATAGCTGACGGAAACGAAATGGAAGGCTATAACTTTTGATCTTGAGTTGTGATCTTGGCATTGACCGGACATGGCTGACGCATAAGTTCTGCATATCGTCTTGATGAGGTGATCATTTGACCCTAGTTTCATGAAAATCCTTTAAGGGGTTTAGGAGATATGGAGCAGCCACGAAAGTGTTATGGACGGACAGACGGAAGGAGACCATTCCTATAACCCTACCACTCGTGGCGGGGGATTAACAAAAACAAACACCCGCAAATTCTGGATTACAAGGTTTTGATTCCTAAAACTGTGAGTAGTTATATATATAGCGTTTTTGGCGTTTTGACCTCGTATGACCCCCCCTGACCCCTTGTCCCTATTCTATAAGTGGAATTTAATCTTACCCTAAACTTAAAATACTAACTTGCTACCCTTGATACCCTGAAAATCTTTTAAATCTTTAGTTAAACCGAATGAAAACCTTTGGTTTAACCAAACAAAAGATTTAGTCTTTGGTCCGGACTGACCCCTTGTCCCTATTCTAAAAAATCCAATGTCGGACAATTTAAAACCTATGGGTTTTAAACAGACTAAAAAGTTTTAAACATATATAATATAAGATGAGTTTACAAAATAAAATATATTGTTTGAAAGAAAGAAAATTTACAGATAATGTAAATCCTCACTATGTTATAACAAAAAATGGGAGAAAAATGATAAAAGCTACCTGTTTATCTTGTGGAAAAATAAAATCAAAGTTTGTTAAAAGTACTATCAAAGCAGGTAATTTAGATATTCACAAAGCAATGTTACCTTTATTACCTAAGAAAGGTTTAACACTTCCAGGATATAATTATTGTGGGCCAGGAAATCCCCTAGATAATGGACCCCCTGTCAATGAACTGGATGCAGTATGTATGGACCATGATTTTTGCTATGACTCAAGACTAAGTAAAAGTGAATGTGACAAAAACATGCTTTCCAACTTAAATAAAACTAAATCAAAAACATTTGGAGAAAAGATTGCAAAACATTTAGTTGTAAAACCAGCTATCAAAACGAAATACAAACTTGGGTTGGGACAAAAATCAAAAAACGGGAAAAGGGGGTAGAGTATACCCCCGGAATCACATGGAGCGATGAATTAGCAGAAGAATTACACAAACCAATTAAAAGAAAATTTAGGAAACGAAGAGTGATAGTTAATGATATTGATGATACTTGGTCAGCTGATTTAGTTGACATGCAAGCTTTTCAAAAATATAATAAAGGAGTAAAATACTTGTTAACCGTTATTGATATATTTAGTAAATATGCTTGGGTTATTCCATTAAAGAATAAAACTGGAGAATCTGTTACTGAAGCATTTGAAAAAATAATTTTAGAAGGACGATTACCAGTAAATTTATGGGTAGATGAAGGAAAAGAATTTTATAATAAAAAGTTTGGATCATTTTTGAATAAAAATAAGATTAACATGTACCATACATTTAATGAAGGAAAGGTTGTAGTAATAGAAAAGATTTAATAGAAGTTTAAAAAGAATAATGTGGAAATATTTTACAGCAAATAATATACTTATACTTATTTAGATAATTTGCAGGATATGGTTGATAAATATAACAAAACAAAACATTCTAGTATAAAAATGACACCAACCGAAGCTAGTAAAAACTTAAATAAAGGTACTGTTTACTTTAATTTATATGGTGATTTAAAGATACCAAAGAGTAAAGCAAAATTTAAAATTGGTGATCGAGTTCGCTTAAGTAAACTTAAAAGACATTTTGAAAAAGGATATACACCAAATTGGACAGAGGAAATATTTATAATTTATAAAATTAATAATACAAATCCCAGAACATACACTATTAAAGATTTAAATGATGAAATAATTCAAGGTTCATTTTATGAACAAGAACTTTTACCTACTACACAAGAAGTTTTAGAATAGAAAAAGTTATTAGACGAGACTATAAGAAAAAACAAGCTTTAGTAAAATGGAAAGGTTACAATGAAAAATTTAATAGTTGGGTTCCGTTTAGCGATCTTGAACAAATTTAATTTAGAAATAAAAAGTTTAATTATATAAATGAGCAATAAAAATCTAATTTCTAATAATAATGGAATAGAAACAATAGATCAATTAATTATTCACTTAACTAAACTTAGCTGCTGCTTACAGAAAAGTTATAAATTTTGTGGAGAGTAAGTACTGGTTATATATTACAGCAGGTGTTTTTGGTTGTTCAGCTGCATTAGCTCTTGTTCCAGCTATTCCTATATTTGTAGCAGTTGCTGGTGCTGTTCCATCAGTAATTACCATATTTACTAACAGACTAAAACTTGACGACAAGAATTTTTTTTTTAAAATCACATCACCACAAAATAAAACAACTTATAACAAAAGCACGGATTGGAAAAGTAAATAAAGAAGATCCAAATAAAGTTATTCAGGATATTTTTACAATACTATTAGAAATGCAGAAAGAAAAAAATTATTCAACACCTCTTGAAATGCATATGAAGGAATTTAAACTTAACGGATATAAAAGCAAAAAAGAAGAAGAGCTGTATTAAATTTTACATGCGTTTTTAGAGATTTTTTTCTATAAGTATATTATATAGATGGTTAATAGAAAGGTAGATAGAATGATTATACCAAAATTATCTAGCACTTTAGGAGAAATAATGAATCCAGACAAAAATTCATATAAAAATGTTCTTAAAAGAAGAAATGTTATTAAATCAAAACTTAATCAAATAGTTAGCGATGAATATAAAAATCATGTCATTGATAAATTACAAAATGTTATAGATCCTTATCTTTTAAAAAATAATTTATTTGAATGGAACTGCGGTTGTCTGTTAACTGAAGAAGAAAATGCTGAAAGATTATGTGATTGTCCCAGACCAAATAATATTCGAAACAATCCTAAAAAAGTTATTGCAACCGATTGTGACACTAATGAAGAAAAAACATATAAAAGCACTTATGCAGCATCCAAAGACCTTAATATTAATTCAGGGTTAATAACAATGTGCTGCAAAGGAAAAAACCAAGTTAAAAGTGGAATATCAAAAACCAGCGGAAAAAGATATAAATTTAAATATTTTAATTCATCTTAAAGATAATTTAAAACTTTATTTATTTTATTATTTATTTTATTATTTTTTTTAAATTATTTTTTTAATCCTTTTTTCCTTAGTGATTTTTTTTTCTAAATATAATATATAGATGGAAATCGAGAGATCTACAAAACAATATTATAAGAAATTTGAAATTAAAATTACATATAGACAAGATCCAAAAAATCAATTATATTTAACTATAAACGACTCTTATGAAATACTTAAATCTGAACTTAAAACTTTAAAAGGTATAAAAATAAACGTTGTTTTAAAAATAACTTTTGCAAAAATGGATAAAACTGATACAATATATAAATCAGCTTATTTTCAATCAAAGGCTTTAGAAATTATTAACACAAACGAAATAAAAAAAACTTTACATCAAGCTTTTGATGAAATAATAAATAGAATTGGTAATTGGATTTCTGAAGGAAGCGGCTGGAGAATAGAGTCAGTTGATGCTCATTATATAAATAGATATAAGTATAGTCTATTGGCTGCTTCAAGTATTTTAGAATTACCAAAACCATTACAACATCCAATGAAAGGATTAATTAATATAAAGAATGATGATAATGAATGTTTTAGATGGTGTCATTTAGCTTACAAATTTCCTGTTGAAAAAGACCCTCAAAAAATTTCAAAATATAAAAAACATATAAACGATCTTGATTATACTGGAATTAAATTTCCTGTTACATTAAATCAAATACCTAAAATAGAAGTTTTAAATGATATTTCATTTAATATATTTGGATATGAAGAAAATAGTATTTATCCATTGTACATATCAAAATATCAATACGAAGAACACTGTGACATGTTGCTAATTACTAATGATAAAATAAATGATAAAATAAATGATAAAATAAATGATAAAATAACTGATGATGATTGTAAACCCTCAAGAACTGTAGTCCAACATTATGTTTGGATAAAAGACTTTAATAGATTAATGTTTCAAAAAACAAAATATCAACATAAAAAACATTTTTGTAAATCATGTCTACAGAATTTTTCACAAGAAAGAATATTAAATGAACATATTCCAAATTGTTTAGCTATTAATGGTATCCAAGGTGTAAAAATGCCAAAAGAGGGAAGTAAAGTACAATTTAAAAATTATCATAAAGGTTTAGCAGTACCTTTTGTAATTTATGCTGATTTTGAATCAATAACTAAAAAAGTTTTAACTGCTTTACCATCAACTGAATCTTCATTTACTGAACCATATCAAAATCATATAGATTGTGGTTACGGCTATAAAGTTGTTTGTTGTTATGACGATAAATATACTAAACCAACCCAGATTTATAGAGGTCCTAATGCAGTTTATAAGTTTATTGAAAAAATGCTTGAGGAAGTGGAATATGTAAAGAAATATTTAAAGAACATTTTAACAAAGAACTAAGAATGTCTAAAAATGATTCAACCGAATTTAAAAAACAAAAGTTTGTCATATCTGTGAAAAAGAATATATAGAAGGTGAAGTGCCAGTACGTGATCACTGTCATATAACAGAAAATTCAGAGAAGTGCTCACTCAGAATGTAATATTAATTTTAAACTAACACATAAAATTCCTGTTATTTTCATAATTTAGAGGTTATGACGGTCATTTTATTATGCAACAAATAGGAAAATTCAAAAAAGAAATTTAATGTTATTCCTAACAATATGGAAAGATATATGGCATTTATGATTTCTGACTTGGTCTTTAATGATTCATTTCAATTTATGTCTCATCATTGGATAACCTAGTAAAAAATATTCCAGAATTTAAATACTTATCTCAAGAATTTGATTGTGAAAACATTAATTTATTAAAGACAAAAGGTGTTTATCCATATGATTACATGGATTCATTTAAAAAATTTAAAGAAACAGAATTACCTTCTAAAGAAGATTTTTATTCAATTTTAAATGAAACACACATATCTGACAACGAATATGAACATGCTAAAAATGTTTGGAATAAATTTAAAATTAAAACAATGGGAGAATATCATGATCTATATTTAAAAACTGACGTATTACTTTTAGCTGACGTATTTGAAAATTTTAGAAAAATATGTTTAGAGTACTACAAATTAGATCCTTGTCATTATTTTAGTAGTCCTGGTTTAGCTTGGGATGCAATGTTAAAAATGACTGGAATTAAGTTAGATTTAATAACTGTATTGATATGTACTTTTTATTGAAAAGGGACTGAGAGGAGGAATAAGTTATATTTCAAACAGATACAGTAAAGCAAACAATAAATATATGAAAGATTATAATTCAAAAGAAGAAAGCAAATACATTATGTACCTCGACGCCAATAACCTTTACGGTTGGGCTATGTGTCAACCTTTGCCCTCTGGAAACTTTAAATTTATATCCGAAAAACAATTCAAGAAATTAAATGCAAAAGGTAAAACTAACTTTATAGTTGAATGTGATCTTGAATATCCAAAAGAATTACATAAAACCCATAATGATTATCCTTTAGCTCCTGAAAAAATTATTATACCAGATCAATGGCTTTCCAATTATAGTAAAAATATTAAAACAGAATTTGAAATAGGAAAAAGTAATGTAAAAAAGTTAGTTCCAACTTTAATGAAAAAACAAAATTATGTAGTTCATTATAAAAATCTTGAACTATATACACAATTAGGGTTAAAAGTAACAAAATACATAAAATATTAACTTTTGATGAAAGTCCTTGGTTAAAAAAGTATATTGATTTTAATACTCAAAAAAGATCTAAAGCAAAAAATTCATTTGAAAAGGACTTTTTTAAGTTAATGAACAATTCTGTATTCGGTAATACGATGGAGAATTTACGTAAGAGGGTTAATATTAAATTAACACATGATGAAAATATTTTATTAAAATACATAGCCAAACCTTCATTTGTTAGTTCAACGATGTTTAACAAGAATTTGTTTGGTATTCATAGAATAAAAGAAAGTTTGTTATTAAACAGACCTTGTTATGTTGGAATGTGCATTCTAGATTTATCAAAATATTTAATGTATGATTTTCATTATAATTATATTAAGGAAAAGTACGAGGGTAATTGTAAATTATTGTTTTACTGACACTGATTCATTATGTTATGAAATAAAAACCAAAGATGCATATGAGGATTTTTATAAGGACAAAGATTTATTTGATAATAGTGATTACGATAGTAATTCAAAATTTTATTTTGATAATAATAAAAAAGTAATTGGAAAATTTAAAGATGAAGCTGCCGGCATTCCCATTGTTGAATTTGTTGGATTAAGAAGTAAAATGTATTCATATTTATTAGAAAATGAAGTTAACATTAAAAAATGTAAAGGAATTAAAAAACTTGCTGTTAAGAAAACAATAGTTCATAAAAATTATAAAGATACTTTGTTTAATTCAACCCAAAGTAATCACACCTTTAAAGTTATTCGTTCTGATAAACACAATCTTTCCAGTTATGTTATAAATAAAACATCTTTATCATGTTATGATGATAAAAGATATATTCTTGATAATGGTATTGATACATTAGCTTATTCTTAAATTAATTAAAGTTTTTATTAAAGTTTTTATTAAAGTTTTTATTAAATTATAGAACCATAAATTGTTAACTGAATATTTTTAACGTTTAAAGAATTAATATAAATAACATCATTTATTTTAAATTTATTAGCATAATAAATAGAAATAGATTCATTTTTTTCTGTTATTTTTTACATGATAACTTTGAAGAATTACATTTTCTTTATTTTTTAATTGTAATTTAGCTTCTCCTTTATCTAATTTAATTGCATCAACAAGAATAATTAAAATGCAATTTTGTTTAATTGCCACAATATTACCACCCTGAACTAAACCAGCACTAGCATTTACAGTTTTCCATTGAAATAATCCACCATCAGTATCTTGGGTATAACTTGTTAAAAACAATGGAGGTTTTCTTTTAATTTGTGTGAGCTTCCAGCTCTCAGGGACTGACGTCCATCTTTCTATTTTATTTACTTTTTCATTTATATTATTGAATATTCCCATTATATTAATTATTTCAGTTAAATAAATGTCCTTTTTTATTAAAATAATTTATAATAGTTTGTTCATTTACTCTTTGATTATTAATTTTTAGTATTTTATACAATAAATCATACAACGGTACTTTATCTTGTAACATTTTAATGAAAAATAAACAATAATATCCACAAAGCATACTTGTTTTGTCTTGATATTGGACATTGTTGTATTTTACATTTGGTATATACTTAATTACTTCTTTTGGTGGAGGAAGTCCAAATGGGTCGAAGTATATTTTACCAATATAACAAACCCAATGTGTTCCAGGACCAACAGAGTCATCCAAATTTATAATTCCACACTCGTCCTTTTCTTTTAATTTTAATAAGTTATTTCTACTAAACACACCCCTAAAGTTTTTAATTTTTAATTGTTTTACCCATTGTTCAATTTCAAAGTTAGAAATTGGTTTGTTTATAAATTTTATTTTTTTTTTACTATAGGAATTCGTCTGTAAGGTCTCCGTTGTGAATCAATCTGTAGTCCTTTTCCACTTAACAAAGATGTAATCAAAGGTATTCCAAGACTAGCAGTCCAACATACCTAAAAACCCACCGTCTTGTTTTTGTTTTTGTGTTAATTTAATCACTCCAGATCCTACTAATTGCTTTCTTTGATTAGGTGTAAGATATGGTGATATAATATTTCTCTTATCATTAGCTACTGAAATAATACCATTCCCAAGTATTTTACTGACACCAGTACTGGCCAGTCCAGAAAGGGCCCCAAAGCCTAGAGGGGCTAATATTTTTGGAGCTATTTTTGCTGCCATTGGAAGAATTGTTTTTCCTAACAAACCAGCCAAAGCTCCTAAAAATCCACCATTTTGACCTTGACTGGACATTTGTTTTTTTGAAATTGTAATTTCTAATCCCTTCTTATTTGCAACAGCTTTTTTAATTTGATTAATTTGTTTTGTTAATAGTAAAGGGAAGTTTCCATGTAATTGTTCATGTTTTAATCTAAAAGTATGTGGAATTTTGTTGTTGTAGGCTTGTGCTAAATTTTTCTTTTGTCCATCTGTAAGGTTAATTTTATATTCAATATAATTTGATGACATTATATATAATTTATATTTATATTTATTTTAATTTATATTTATTTTATTTAAACAATAACAAATTCAATTTAAACAATAACAAGTTCATTTCCAATAGTATTTATTTCAACTGTTTCCTCATATAATACAATTGCGTAAACACGGACATGTGCTGCCGGCCGAGCATTTAATTTAGCTGTTAATGTTATCTGCTTAGGATCTTCTGTTATTGCTTCCTTTTTATATTCCAAGTTAAAATGAACAAATCCAAACAAACTTTGAAAATTTAATCTATTTAAGAGACTTCCAGTAGTTTTGTTATTTTGTTTATAATAATAATTAATTACATCATCATATATTCTTGATATACTTGTGTATTCTATTTCTGGATAAAAAACACCATTACCAACTTCAAGACGACAAGAGCTCAAAATACAAGTATTATCAGCTGCTGCATCAACTTTAAATGTATCTAATAAAAGTGGATTCTGTTTTTGTGCATTACTTTTTTCAGGTCGTTGTAAATAAACAAATACATGTTGTGGTTTTATTACACCAGCTGTTATTCTAAAAGTTATGTCCGTCTGTCGTGTATCAGTTGATTGCGTCATCATTTCCCTAAGGTATGACCATCTTGCTTTTTTAAATCTTTCAGTAGCAATTAGTTCAAACCCAAATTCATTAAAAACCAAACGTGGAACCCATAGAATTAATTTTGTTACAATTACTCTACCAGCAGCAGCAGCATCAGCTCTAAAAATTAATTCATCATCATCTGTCAGCTGCAGTGTTATTTGAATTTGACTTGGAGGTAAAATATTAGTTTCTAAACCCTGAAAAAATGAATAATTATTTAATGGAATTTTAGCATTTACTTCTTTACCACCTTGGAGTAATTCTTTTCTAAATTTGAAACCTGAATTATTGGCAGTAGCAGCAGTATCAGTATTATCTAAATAGATAAATTCATTTGTTCCAGTTGATTTTGCATAATCCTCAGACAATTCAACTAAATTTTTTACATTTATTACTTTGTATAAATTATTACAATCATAAACAATTTTTCCATTTTGTTTAACCACTAATTGATCAATTAATGAAGCTGCATTATTAATTAGAGCAATTTGGTCATCATCATAATTATTACCATCAGCAAGCTTATTTATTTTAAAACTTACTTCAAAATAACCATTAAACCAATCAAAATATGAACTTCTATCATTAATTGTAAAGTGATATCCGTTTTTTTGTTGCTTAACATTATTTCCCAGGACAGATATTAAAGCTGTATCTAATTGAATAGGAGTTAATTCATATCTTTCACAATATTGTTTTGTTCTAAACATGTATATATTATATATTATTTTATTTTTTTATTCTAGTTTTTATTTTATTTTTTATTTTATTTTTTATTAAAGTTAAAACTTTAGTTTTTATAAATTAATCTGTTAATACGTTTTTGTTGAGCTGAAGTTCCAGCACGAGCTAAAGTCCCAGATCCTGACAATAATCTATTTAATCTTATATGAATATTCTCCTCTTTATCATTATTTTTATTATTATTTTTACTATTATTCTTTTCTTGTAATTCCTTGGCAATTAAATTACCAACTGCCGGAGCAGGTTTCTTTTTAAGTTTTTCAACAATTTTAGCTGCAGCTAAATTTCCAACTTCTGTTCCAACCTTTTTTGTTCCACTTTCAAGTGCTGCTTTTCCTGCTGTTTCCAAAGCTTTTTTTCCAGCTGTGCCAATTGAAGATGCAACTCCGCTTGAAAGCAATTTCGTTAAAGTGTCAAAGATACCTGTTCCATGTATGATTTCTTTTCCTGTGTGAGCATCAACATAAATAAATATTCCTTTATTTTTGTCATAAACTTTTTTGTACATTATATAAAACTAAAATTTATAATTTCATAATAAAAGTTTTTAATTTCAAATTTCTTTTAAAATTAGTGTAAAACTTGTTTCAACCTCATTAAAATTAATTATTCTACCAAATACATCTGTAATATATATTCTAATTGAATTTATAATATATTTATTAATTTCAGAATATCCAACTCTTTGTGGTTCTTTTGTAAATGGATAAGCTCTTGTTAAATCTGCAGTACTTAAAGCATAAATAATATCACTGAAATTACCATCAACAAGTGAATTATCAATAAGATCACAATGAATGTAAATTGTATCCACAGAGTTAGTTATATTTGGTGTTTTAGTTCCCCATTCAGTTTGTCTATTTTTTTTTTTCTCAAATCCAAGCAATGTATGAAAATTTGATATTTCCAAATCCAACTTAAAATTATCTGTAATTGAAATCAAATCTTAACACTACTTAAATCAAATTCCAAACTTATTGGAGCAATTTCTGATTTATCAAATTCAAAATCATCATTACTTATTAGATTTTCCTTAATATAATTATTAATATCTGTGTAACTGTAAGAACCATTTGTAAATATAATATCTTTCCAATCCTTACCATTATGATAACGAATTCTTTTATTGTCATATTCATCACTAATATTATGCCAAGAGTAGGTCATAGTGTTAATACTATCCAAACCAACAACATAAGTTTTATTTTTATCTAAAATTAAAGAACGACTAAATCTGATTGTAAAATCACTCGGAGTATTTTTATTATCTTTAACTGTTTCAGAACTTAATACTATTTTTTGTTCCATTTATATAATTATTAAAGTTTAAATTCAAGAAAAATAATTTTTATATAACATTTCATGTTTTTTTGGTAACAATTCTTTCATTTTTAATAGTTCATCAATTATTCTAATACCTTCATTTTTTAGTTCTTCATTATTATTTCCAGCATCAATTGAACCACAAATTAACTCCAACTCATTAACCAATTCTTCTGGATTACATGGACAAACGTCATAACCTTGTCCCCTAATTACTTTTTTAAATTTCATAGATCTTTTATTGATAGGTAATCCTGACTTTTCTGTTAATTCTTTGAATATTTTTCTTGAATGAATTGAATGTTTTTTATTATTGTTATATCTTTTATTAATCAAATCAATCAAATCATCATCAACTTTAGTGTTAATTACTTCTTTTCCAGTTATTCTATCCTTAGCAATTAACTTATTTTGACCATAAAGTTTATTTAAGTTAATAATTAAATTACCGTATTGTCCATTTGGTAAAACTTTATATGGGTTATGATGTTTTATTCCTTTTCCTTTTTTATATATAAGCTCCGTACCAAGAATATAATTTAATCGTTTTTTGTACTTTATCAGTTCGCCTTGTTTACGTTTTAATTATTTTGCTTCTTCTTGCTTATTTGGATCTTTCGATCTTGATTTGCTAGCTATTGGACCATTTAATTTTTTAATATTTCCAGTAACCTTATCTATTGTAGCTTCAAGATTGTCTTTACTTATTTTATCTCGATTAGATTCATCTGCATTTAAAAGGTCAAATATTTCAGACGGTTTGGAATATTCATATTCTTCTAAAACATCATTATCCACAAAAGCATCTAAATCTACTGTATGCATTTTTTCTTTCGGTCTTGCTCCCAGTTCTTCTGATTCTTCAGTTGTATCATCAGTTGTTTCAGTTATTCCCATCTTTTTTCTTCCATAATCTTCTAATCTTTTAAATTCATCTTGAGAAACCCGTCCAACAGATTCATCTCCCCAATCTATTGGTGAAGCTGATTTTAAAGCTTGTTCTCTTTCATAATCTTTCAGTACTTTTTTATATTCCCTCGCCACATCTTCAGGAGACCATGTAATTGACGGTTCTTGGAATAGCTGTGGTACACCCTGGTATGTTTGTATGTCTTTCATTTCATCACCTAGTAATGCTAATTGTTGTTTTATTCCAGGTAATGCTTTTAACTGACTTGATAATTGTTCTTTTTGGCTTTCTATTTTTTCAGTAATTGGTTTATAAATTTCAGTATACATATCCCGATTTGTAGCTTTTCTTATTTTTTCTCTCATTATTTCTTCTCTAAGATTTCTCATCTTTTGCCCAACTAATTTTTTTCTTATTATCATTTCATTAAGTTTTGATTGCATTTATATAATAATGTAAGATAATGTAAAATAATGTAAAATAATGTAAGATAATGTAAGATATTGTAAAATAATGTAAAATAATGTAAGATAATGTAAAATAATGTAATATAAAGTTTTAAAACTTTAGTTTTTAATTATATAAATGGAAATTCCAAATTATGATACAAAAAGTGATAAATCCAATAACTTTAAACAATTTTATCCTTTTATGCCAGATTCATGTTTTAGAATGTTAATATGTGGATCTTCTGGATCTGGAAAAACAAATACATTAATGCATATACTTCGAAAACCTCTTATATATTATGATAAATTATACTTATATGCTAAAAACTTAGAACAATCTAAATATCAAGATTTAATTAACCACTTAAGTCAAATTGCAAAAAAAATTAAAGTAGATCCAAATGAAATACTTGAATATTCAGCTGATCCCGACCAAATTGAACCTTGTGAGAATCTTGAATCAGAAAAACAAAAAGTAGTAATATTTGATGATTTTGTATGTGAAGATAAAAAAGTTCAAAATGAAATAACAAAATACTTTATTCAAGGACGTCACAAAAACTGTTGTGTTATTTATTTAAGTCAGTCTTACTATAAAACACCAAAAGATATTCGAATTAACTGTTCACATTATATTTTATTTGAAAGTCCAGGTAAAATGGAAAATAATAGGATTTGTGATGAACAAAATATAGATCGTGATACTTTTGCTAATGCAACAAATCAAAAATATGATTTCTTATATATTGACAAAACGAGGAAGTTTTTAAGAAAAAACTTTACTGGTAATATATAATAATTATATAATGGGAGTTTTTTAATGATGTAAAACAAATAAGTGAACCTGACAGTATAAGTAAAGTTAAATTTGATATTGATTTAAGTGATTATGCTACTAAAAGCAATTCAAAAAGCTTAAAAAGGAACGGAATCATATCTTCACAGAAATAAGGAACTTGATAACACAATGAATAGAGCATTAGATATGGGAGGTAATGAAATAATCAACCTAGGAAATCCAGATAAACCCAACGATGCAGTTCCAAGACGGTTTTGTGTATAAAAAAATTCAAAGTGTAATAGATGACTATAAACTTGAAGACATCAAAAGTATAAAACAAACACTAGAAGTAGAAGTAAAGAATATTGAAGAATTAACAAAAGATTTTAAAAAGAATTCATTATTAATTAATCAATTACAAGGTAAAATTGAAGAAGAAATGAAAGCTATGACTGATTCTATTAAAGAACTTGAAGAGAAATCTGATTTGACAGATGACAACATAAAAGAAGTATTTCGAGTTAATTTAAACATTTTATTCACTAAAGTTCAAGAATTAAAAGGTAGTATGATTAAACATGAAGAACTAAAAGACAAGATTATTGAAGCTGAGAAAAAGTTACAAGATATGTATCAGTTAGAAATCAGAACAGAAATAAATAAACTAAATACTGAAATGGCAAAAGGGAATCAAGATTTACTCGATACATTTTCAAATAAATTTGTAGAATATAAATCTGAATTGGAAAAGGCAGCTTCACAAAGAGGTGATGATCATGATACAGCATTAGATAACCTTAAAAAAGAAATTAATTCTAAAATAGATGACTTTAAAAAACAAATTCGAAATTGGATTAGTATTGTTGACAACCGTCACAATTTAAAATATGCAGAATTAAGTAATATTACAAAAAAATTACAAGAAGATATTAATGAATTTAATAATAAAATTAAAAAAATAATAAATGATCTGGACTCTGTAGTTGAAAAATCAGTTAAACAAGAAGAAGCAATTAAGATAATTAATGATCAAATTAAAAAAATAACAAATGATTTGGACTCTGTAGTTGAAATATCAGCTAAACAAGGAGAATCAATCACTGCTAATACCCAAGTAATTACTGCTAATACTAAAGCAATAACCGCTAATGTCGAAGAAATTACCACTAATACCCAAGAAATTACAAAAGTAAAAAATGTTTTTTTAAAACAAGAAACACAATTAGCTAGAACAAAGAATACTGTTGACAATCTGTCTGCTTCTGAAGTTGCTACAACAAAACGACTTGATGATTTAGCTGAAATAATTCTTAAACTTAAAAAGAAAGACAGGAAAATAGAAAAAAGGGTAGAGGAAGTAAAACATGAAGTGTTTCTCTTTGAATACTATTATAATCATACTTTTGATTACATACAAATGAAAAAGTATTTTGACCGTCGTGGTGCCTGGATACATTCAACATATAAAATATGGCCGATCTGAACTATTTAAATATATTTGAAATAAGACCTGGAATTTTCGTAGATTATAAAGACTTTATAAACACAAACCAAGAATATAAAATAGATGTACTAGATATGCTTTTGAGTGGTGTGTTTATAATCAAAAAAACCGGAACTTATATAATAGATATTAAGATTTTATTAAAGGGTGCAAGCTCCCCGGGTGAACCGTATAAACCGACTAAAAGCCCAATATCACATTTTATATTTAGGTGGCGAAATTATAGGCCTCAGGATGATGTTTTACTTTTTGGTATATTTGATAATGTAAATATAACAGCTGAGGCAGCTGAGGACTTTGATACTGATAAGTTAATATCTATGTATAAGAAAAAAATTAAAATTTATCTAAAACAAGGAACAATGTTTGATATTCACCCGTATGACGATTCAGCATTTACAGAATTAACATTTATGCTTTTGATAGGTAGTTACATCAAATTCTACATATCAGATGAACCTGTATCCTATGATAGAAACAGCCTTTTGGATTAAAGGTTTAATTACTATGTGTACCCTAATAATATACTTACTAATTGAAAATAAGATCAAATATGTTGTATAAACAACTCCTCGATATATGTTTATCTTAAGAGGAATGCAAGAAATCGTCTGTTTAACTTATAATATTGAGTGTAAAACACACCGTGTGTCACCAAATTACAAAGCTATAATCTATACGTTTAATGGTTTTAAAAATTTTTATGAATTACAGCGTAATTCTCAATAAACTGTTTCAACAAAAACTGACACATATGTCGTCTGCGAAACGTTCTATACTAAGGTCATTAAGTGCAGACGGATTACAGCGTAATTCTCAATAAACTGTTTCAACAAAAACTATTTATCAACACCGGTGTCATTTTCAAGTTTATCAATATCAACAACTTTAAACAAATATTGGTTTAATACACCGGTGCCGCTTTATTGATTATTGCAAATAACAGCTGATAAAAGGAATGCGACAATAAATCGTCTGTTTAACTGCGGTATAATAGTTAGTATATAAATAAGAAATTCGGAAGTAATATTACAGGAGGTACATTTTATAGTTAATTATTTTTAATATGTTTAGATTTTGTTCTCATTTTTGTTAATTGGTAAGGTTTTGTCAAGTTAAAGCAACCTGAAAACCTGTTTTTTTCTTATTTTTTAAATTGTCCGGCATTGGTCAGTTTTTCAAAAGGTCAGGGGGGTCAGTCCGGACCAAAGACTAAATCTTTTGTTTGGTTAAACCAAAGGTTTTCATTCGGTTTAACTAAAGATTTAAAAGATTTTCAGGGTATCAAGGGTAGCAAGTTAGTATTTTAAGTTTAGGGTAAGATTAAAGTCCACTTATAGAATAGGGACAAGGGGTCAGGGGGGGGGGGGGGGTCATACGAGGTCAAAACGCCAAAAACGCTATATATATAACTACTACTGTGCTTCCTGACTACTTTATTGCACTTTTAAATGAGGACCTAGATGTGTGAAATTACTTTACTTTACTGGTAAACAAGAGCTGTCCGTAAGACAGCGCGCTCGACTTTTCTCAGTGTTTGACTCTGAATTGGATCTTTGTCAGTAAAAACTTTAGAAAACTTTAACCAAAAAATTCTAAGTGAAAAAAGACATAACTCTGTTATGTGCAGAGTTATTTTGGATTGTTTCTCCTGGTGTAGACTTTAATAGTAAATTATTATTTTTACTTTCAAGTCCAAAGCTTAGAAAGTAACAGATATATTTAACTTTATCAAAAAAAACTTTAATAAAATATGTTAAAACGGGGCATAACTCTGTCAAAATTCAAATTAGAGTTATGGCGGTTGTTTCTCATGGTGTAGACTTTGATAGTAAAAAAACTATCTTATGTTTCAAGTCAAAAGCTTTAAAAGAAACAGATATTTGACTGTATCAAAAATCTTCATCAAAATGTTTATGTCAAAATTCAAATATGAGTTATGGAGATTGTTTCTCCCGCTGTAGACTTGATGGTAATTAAGTATTTTCAATATCAAGTCAATAGCTTTAATAGTAACAGAGATATTATACTTGATCAGAAACTTTCAACCAACGGTGATGCCGACGCCTGGGCGAGTGCAATAGCTCTACTTTTTCTTCAATAAGTCAAGCTTAAAATGATGTTCGTATCTGTAAAGTATAAAATTGTGTATAATGTCCTCAGGGCCTATGTGGCCAATATTTTTGACAATGTCTTCAAATTTCAGGTATCAAAATCTTTGAACACAGACATATTAAGTCCAAACACTACGTAAGATTCTTTCACTGGTTGCAGGTGCAGATGGATGATCTGGCCTAGAGGGTAACTGTTAACAGTGCCAACAAAGCTCGGGGCAGAGTTGCAGCGTAAACAGTTATTCAAGAGCCGGATATTCCCATCTGCACTTACAGCCAGTGATAGAATCTTTTTCTTGCATACCATATTCAAGAAATAATAGCAAAAATACAATATAATAAAACAACTTTCTTCTTAGAACTATTTCTAGTGTATTTAATCTAAGGACGAGAAATCAAACACCATAAACAGGAAGACGTCATGACGTTTCAAAGACAAATAACAATCTTCACTTCTGGTTTTATTTTGTCGCATACACGTAACGTGTTTTTTTTAAATAAACTTACTATAAGAAAAAAACAGGTATTATCAAGGTATTGTATTTTTTTATTATGTTTTATAAATAAACTATAAATTACTACATAAATCTGCTACTATAAGTAGTTTAAGTAGTTTATAATACATCATCTGCAGCATGCGATTCATCTTACATCCCTGAGTGTGATGTAGTTATCCAACACCAGTGGAATTACCAGAAATCCCTGTCTGGTATTCAAGAAAATCTCAGACTGTTATGTAAGACAAATTATTTATTAAAAATACAAAACTTGAAAAAATAAAATTGTAAAATTGAGAAGCATACCATAAAATCTCAACCTGAATGCAGTGCAATGTCACAGCAAGTGCAACAGCCCTAATTAAATTTGAAAAGTTAAGCAAAAATTTACAGACCTTATGCAAATATATATCTCTTTTGCATAACATTTTAAACTGAATCATAATCATCAACATAGCTTACCAGTTCCAAGGATGTGTAACACAGTTGTCAAATTCTTCAAGGTACCACTTTTCATAAGTCTGTACAACTAACTCCAATTTTATCTTTTATCGGTTGAATAGAATATATAACCTTTCAAATACTCTTCAGGTAAGTGTGGGCATTAAACAAGAGCACCGCCTTGCGAGTTCAGAAGCTCATCTGTTTTCTTTTTGTCTCTGTATAATAAAAATATTCTCCTACTTGTGTGTTTTTATGATATTTTCTATGTTCACAAAGGACCATAAGTCTCTCCAAAAAGCAGGATGGAATCAATTTCTTCCTGTACAGAGTTAATTGTGAACAAGTGTAATTTCAGTGTTGTTATATTTTCTGGTCCTTTAGGATCATGAAGTGCATTCAATATATGTGTAATAGAGTTCCGCTTAAGCCGGTGCTAGGGGGGCGTTAGAGGTGTTGCACATTTCATTACCTCTCATGAACATACACAATCAAACCAGGCCTGCTATTATTTTTTTTTTGGTTGCATTCTTTGCTTCCAAAGAGTATTTTTACAGATTTTATTAACTATCACAACAGCAATCTTTAAGTGTCGTGTGGCGGCTGTAAAATGTATCCCCGTACTTGGATTCGGTGTTGTTATATTTTCTGGTCCTTTGGGATCAGGGAGTATATTCAACATATGTGTAATAAAGTTCCGCTTAAGCCGGTGCTAGGGGGCGTGAGAGGTGTTGCACATTTCATTACCTCTAATGAACAGACTCAATCAAACAGAGTCTGTTATTATTCTTTTGGTTGCATTCTTTGCTTTCAAAGAATCGTTTCACAGATTTTATTAACTATCACAACAGCAGTCTTTAAGTCCCGTGTGGCGGCTGTAAAAAGTATCTCCGTACATGGATTCAGTGTCGTCATATTTTCTGGTCCTTTAAGATCATGGAGTCCATTCAACATATGTGCAATAGTGTTCCGCTTAAGCCGGTGCTAGGGGGGCGTGAAAGGTGTTGCAAATTTCATTACCTCTCATGAACAGACTCAATCAAACCGAGTCTGCTATTATTCTTTTGCTTGCATTATTTGCTTTCAACGGATCTTTTTACAGATATTATTACAAGTTTTAAAGCATTACCTTTTACAGTTTAGGAGAAAAGATGACCTAAACACAAAACTTAACCAAGAAATCTAAATTTCTAAGTCCGAAAGGGACCATAATTCTTGCAAAAGGTAATGAAGAATTACAGTACTTGCTGTTTGTAGTCGGCTTCCAATGGCAACTAACTACTAAGTTTTAAAGCAACATCTTTCCCGTTAAGAAGAAAAAATGGTCTAAATGCTAAACTTAACCAAGATAGCTGATATTTTCCAAGTCCAAAAAGTTCTCCCAAGAAGCAGGATGGAATTATTTTTCTTGCTGCACAGAGTCAACTATTGATGGTGAACCTGTATTGCAAGTTTTAAAGCAATAGCTTTGATAGTTTAGGAGAAAAGCTGATCAAAACATAAAGCTTAACCAGCCAACGCCAATGCTGAAGTTGATCAAGAGATGACAAAAAATCAGATGAGCTATAATGTCTTATAATTGTTGAAACAAAGAAAGTTTTAGTAATTTATAAAAATACAAGAACTGGTGATTGTCAGCACTCTTGATCATCAGTATCTGAAACCCTTTCACTCAAAACTGGCTTTCAGACAAAAAAATATCAATTTTCTTACAGATGAAAACTAAGGCAATTTTTCTGCCTTCAAAATGGGGCTAATTATACAAAAAAATAGATAAAAGTTGCACTTGCAAAGTAAAATTATCTTATTTTGCCAAAGATTTGTGGAGACTCTGAAAACATTTGGTAAAATAATTCCAGAAAAACATGCTACATGCAAACCTGGCAAAAAATGATGTTGAATAGGGGCATTATTTTCAGAAAATCAAAGTTACAGTTATATAATTTTCCCTAGTTCATATCAAGATGCCAAAGGTCTGCTGAGTCCGAAAGCATGTGACAAAGTAGTTTCTGAGAAACCAGCTTTCATGCAAAACTTTATATTTCCAATTCAAGTGAAAAAGGAACAAAATTTAGACAAAATAAAGGTTTGGCAAATTAGTTTTTGAGAAACCACTTTACATTCAAAAAATGTTCCATGAAGTTCTAAGTAAAAATTAGACATAATTTTGACTACCGGTAAATAAAAGCTAAAGTTATGTAACTTGACCTGTGGGGTCCTATAATGATACCGTAAACATTTGTGAAGTTTGAAAGTATTTGGCCTCGATTGGTGTTGATAAACCTGCTTTTGAGTCAAATTTTTGTGATTCAGACTCGGACAAAGGATTGATTCAGAAGCTCTACTATTTGAATAATTTATATAGCCTAGCTAAAAAAAAAAGGCATTACACTGACAAAACATGAGCACCGCAATGAAGAGCAATATACTCTCAAAGGTATAATAAAATCTGTAATTGGTAAACTTTCATGAAAATATTGGTTTAAATGTGAACTTTAGAATGTTTACAAGCGTTCCTTTGATTTGAGTGAGTTCTTTATCCCACATGACTCAGTTTCAAACTTGGCCCAGGGACCATCAACATAAACATTTTGATCATGATTCATGAAGATATGGTCATCAATGTGGCCTTTTGAGTGTAAACAAGCTTTTCCATTGATTTGAGCAGGTCAGCTAGTTTTTACCCCAACATAAACCAGATCTTAACTATCATCAAGATAAACATTCTGACCATGTTTCATGAAAAGGAGGTCATAAATTTGGCCTCAAAAATGTTGACAAGTTTCACCTTTGATCTGAGTGACTGACCTAGATTTTTCACCAACATTACTCAGTTATAAACTTGGTCTTGGAATAATCAAGATAAACATTTCACCTAGTTTCATGAAGATTGGGCCATAAATATGGCCTCTCCTAAAGCTATGATTGGATCTCACAGATTCATCATGGAATCCAAGCTCTGTTATTGTTAAAGATGTTGTTTTTTTTTTTGTTTTTTTTTTATCAAATTAAACCATAAATGAAGTATATATATTGTTGAAAAAGCCAAAATGGCAAACTTTGGCAATTTAAGTGGCCATAGCTCTGAAATCGATGATGAGATCTGGCCAGTGTTTGAGATATATGCTAATACAAGTTTGATTAAAATTGATCGCAAAATGTGGTCCCTATTGTGTTCACAAGAAATTGTGGACGGACAAAGGGCACTCACACAAGTTCACCTTTTTACTAAGTGACAGGTGAGATACTAAAAATATTCAATTTCAATTTTGGTTACATTTCATTTTAAAACTGGTGGGAAAATGTGGAAAAAATGTAAAAATTTATCAAATTAAAGGGAAGTCATTCTGAATTATGTACACCAACATTATCTGTAACCTTGTCCATATAACAAATGAGCTTATATAATTTTTTTTTACAGACTGGACAGGGAAAGATAATGATACACTGTTAGACCTTATAAAACAAGAGGACCATGTTGGTCCTGAATCGCTCGTCTGTTCCCACATGACCCAGTTTTGAGTATGACGTCGTTTTTTCTATTATTTGACATAGTGACCTAGTTTTTGAGCTCATGTGACCTAGTTTTAAACTTGACCTAGATATCATCAAGATAAAAATTCTGACCAATTTTCATGAAGATCCATTGAAAAATATGGCCTCTAGAGAGGTCACAAGGTTTTTCTATTATTTGACCTATTGACCTAGTTTTCAAAGATACGTGGCCCTGTTTTGAATTTGACCTAGATATCATCAAGATGAACATTCTCACTAATTTTCATGAAGATCTCATGAAAAATATGGCATCTAGAGAGGTCACAAGGTTTTTCTATTTTTATACCTACAGGCCTAGTTTTTGATCGCACGTGACCCAGTTTCGAAACTGACCTAGATATCATCAAGATGAACATTCAGACCAATTTTCATGAAGATCCATTGAAAAATATGGCCTCTAGAGAGGTCAAAAGATTTTTCTAATTTTAGACTAATGACCTAGTTTTTGACCGCAGTTGACCAAGTTTCAAACTTGACCTAGATATCATCAAGATGAACATACAGACCAACTTTCATACAGATCCAAAGAAAAGTATGGCCTCTAGAGAGGTCACAATGTTTTTTTATTATTTGACCTACTGACCTAGTTTTTTATGGCATGTGATCCAGTTTCAAACTTGACCTAGATATCATCAAGGAGAACATTCTGATTAATTTTCATGAAGATTCATTCAAGGGTATGGCCTCTAGAGAGGTCACAAAGTTTTTCTATTTTAAGACCTACTGACCTAGTTTTTAATTGCAGTTGACCCAGTTTCAAATTTGACCTATATATCATCAAGATAAACATTCAGACCAACTTTCATACAGATCCCATGAAAAATATGGCCTCTAGAGAGGTCACAAGGTTTTTACATTATTTGACCTACTGACCTACTTTTTGAAGGCACATGACCCAGTTTCGAACCTAATCTAGATATTATCAAGATGAACATTCTGACCAATTTTCATGAAGCTCCATTCATAAGTATGGCCTCTAGAGAGGTCACAATGTTTTTTTATTTTAAGACCTACTGACCTAGTTTTAGACCGCACATGACCCAGTTTCGAACTTGACCTAGATATCATCAAGATGAACATTATGACCAATTTTTATAAAGACCCCATGAAAAATGTGACCTCTAGAGTGGTCACAAGCAAAAGTTTACGCACGGACGCACGCACGGACGACGGACGACGGACGCTGCGCAATCACAAAAGCTCACCTTGTCACTTTGTGACAGGTGAGCTAACAAGAGCTGTCGGAGGACAGCAACGCTCGATAATTCAACAGCCTTGTCAATTGAATTAATACGAAAGTCGAAAATGGGGCATAATTTTGTAAAAATGGGAAAAAGGGTTATGGAATCTTCACAGTGCTTATCAGCTCATAAAGTAAACAAGTGCGTGAAGTTTCAATACTTTCCCATAGGTGGATACTGAAATACCAGCTTACATACAAAAACTTAACCAAACACTGCTAAGTCGAAAAAGGGGCATAATTTTTGAAAATAATGCGAAGTAGAGTTATGGGACCTGCACAGTGAATGTCAGATCATGACAGTGAACAAGTGTGTCAAGTTTCAATCCATTCCCACAAGTGGGTACTGAGATACCAGCTTACATACAAAACCTTAACCAAGAATTTCTAAGTCGAAAAAGGGGCATAATTTTGTAAAAAAGCAAAATAGAGTTATGGAACCTGTGCAATTTAGGTTAGTTTATCACAGTGAATAAGTGTGTGAAGTTTCAATCCATTCCCACAAGTGGTTACTGAGATACCAGCTTACATACAAAACTTTAACCAAGAATTTCCAAGTCGAAAAGGGGCATAATTTTGTAAAAAAGCAAAATAGAGTTACGGAACCGGTGCAATGTAGGTCAGTTTATCAGAGTGAATAAGTGTGTGAAGTTTCAATCCATTCCCACAAGTGGTTACTGAGATACCAGCTTACATATAAAACCTTAACCAAGAATTTCTAATTCGATAAAAGGGGCATAGTTTTGTAAAAAAACTGCTAAGTCGAAAAAGGGGCATAATTTTTGAAAATAATGCGAAGTAGAGTTATGGGACCTGCACAGTGAATGTCAGATCATGACAGTGAACAAGTGTGTGAAGTTTCAATCCATTCCCACAAGTGGGTACTGAGATACCAGCTTACATACAAAACCTTAACCACGAATTTCTAAGTCGAAAAAGGGGCATAATTTTGTAAAAAAGCAAAATAGAGTTATGGAACCTTTGCAATGTAGGTCAGTTTATCACAGTGAATAAGTGTGTGGAGGTTCAAACCATTCCCACAAGTGGTTACTGAGATATCAGCTTACAAACAAAACCTTAACCAAATCGGGACGCCGACGCCGACGCATGGGTGAGTCCAATAGCTCTACTGTTCTTTGAATAGTCGAGCTAAAAAGAAATTCAGTACACATCTTTACTTTCCCGCAGCAGAACAAGCAAACGAACGTTCATTTAAGGTTGGTCGATACCTTATTTGTCAAATATGACATTCCTTCCGATTTTGATGAAACTTGGTCCACCTATTGCGCTATCGTTCCTTTTTATTTTTCCGTCGTCTTGACCTCAATGCATAATCAGTGATGACGTCACGAACGTCACAACTTACGGCGCCAAAATGCCGAAATACCGCCGTTTTAAGTCCTCTAAAATGCCTAATTATGATTTAAAATCAGCAAAACTTTACATTTTGAAACTTTATTTAATTTTGTATTAGGACTAGCGTGCTTGTAAGTGGTATCGCACCATATTACAACGGACATTTATCCTTTGATAAAGTAAACCATGTTCCTTCTGATATAAAAAAATGACATAAAATCGGCAAATATACGCTAAAATGACATCTTTAGTAAACTACAGGCCCATTAAAAGTCTGAATTTCAGCACAAGTGATCAATTTGCAAATGAAATGTCAAATAAAAAAAAAGGGAACTTTACGATTTCAGTTTTTTACAATGTTGTGTTGAAGACAAACTGCCCTTCCGATTTTTGGACGTACATCTCAACGGTTTGACGTTAAATGCCATGTACGTAAAACGTCATGGCAATTTGATATCTATACACGTGTTTGTTCTTCGTTCTACGAGGAGATTACATAAAAAGCAAATATAACTAAGGGTAAATTAATTTTAAATTTTGATATCGTATCGTGCATAGTTGATAAAAGTAAGTGAATGTTATAAGGACAATTCCAGAATTAATTGTATGGGATGGTCGGAAGGAACTTTTTGAAAAAAATATAAATAAAAAAGGTCTATTGTGATACCCAATGTCTGTGGAATTTACCGTTTCCCCTTTCTACATCTCAAAAACGTCTAAGAGTCACCAAATTGCTTCATTCCGCTTCGAAAATTTGCCGTTAGAATGGAAAAATGTCTAACAAACACCCACCTGATTTATTATAAGCTCACTCGTAAAACATGTTCGTTTACAGCATCCAACTTAGCACTTCAAGAAGTGAGTCACCAGAACAAATGAAACAATCGTCATTAAATATCTGTTAATGTTTAAACGTTAACATCTTTTGTTATTTTTTAAACCATAAATATAATATTGAATACTCGAATAATAAAAAAAAAAACAACAAAAAACAAAAAACGTCATAAGAGCCTGTGACGGACGAACAGACACGATATAAGTTCAAGCTCTTTAAGCATGCATTTTCATTTGGCTGTAGAGCATTTTGTTTACAATAACATGAATGCTTCAACACAGTAAGGTCTCTGTTGACGCAGAAATATAACGACAATACATAATTTTCTATAAGCATTCGGTCATTACCAAAGGAACAACATGAAAGGCACATGTTATTTCCCCGCCAAAATACCAAAAAGAAACGTCTGCTTCCCTATCTGTCAAGAAGACCCGATATGTACGCATATTCAAGCCGAATTTTCATTACGCTTCCATTTTGACGTTTCATCTGTAGGTGTGTTCATCGAAACATTAGGAAAATCTTCCGAACAGTGTACGAACATGTATATAGTAATCTAACACAGTTTCTACTAAAATATGGTACATGTATCGGAAAAAGCATGTTGAGTCATTAAAACATACATGTATCACGCCTTCATTCACTGACGCCGACAAGACTTGTGATTTTTTTTAACATGATTTATTGAAATTCAGTCATCCGTTTTAAAATAATGATTTCACGCAGTACATGTTTTAGTAAACTTCTTTTAAAGGCATTGACCTCTAGATCGTACAACAACGAAAAGGAAAAAATAGATATCAAAAATTATTGCTATATTTCTTAAGGTTTTAAAACTACTCTCTTGATTTTGTAGTTTAAGACAGATTAGAAACAAAAAATCGTGTTGTGATGGTCAAAACATGACTGAATTTCAAGCGAAAATCTGGAGGTCAGTGCCTTTAAATGGCTAAACGTGAGAGTAACTTGTGATTTTTTGTCTACATACTGTTTAACTATAATGGAAATAATTCAAGACTGGTTATATTTTGAAAAAATTGAAATATTTCTCATGTCACATTTGTGTTTTATAATTCAGCGTAATATAGGTTTTTAAAAAAATTTCTTGTTAGGATGCTGGCTTTGTCAATAATACTTCTAACTGCAAAAATGCACTTATTTATGATAGGTCTGTCTTTTATTTACATTAATGTGGGGGCAAAATATGATTGGAAACTAACAGAAGATAAGTTCACATTTCAAGTCAGATAAACATGCAGGTATTTTAAAGAAACTGATGTTCGCGATATTTTACAGTTTGACTTTGCAGTGATGCATGAGCGAGTTAACTGAAAAAATATAGTTCAAATACATGTTAAGCCACGTATTAGAAGAGAAAACATTTGCGTAACACTGCAGTAAACATAATTGTATGCAACATTAGTGACTTCACATAATAAACGAGAATGGCTGCTGGGAATATTATACTGTTGGTTTTCTTAGAGATTTACACATTTTGTTGTGAAAAGAAATAGTTTCCGGATCGGCTTTACAAAAATATCAAAATACCTTAGGCAGATATGTCCTTAATATTGATGTTGACGCCAAAAAGATCCCATCGGCATTGGATAATGAAATCGGTAGCATTGATTTATCAGCATACGATTTTGTATGGAATTGCACGATGAAACTGTACACCTGTTTTAAGTAGTCGTGCAGCATGGGAAAATTCGACTAATGTTAGGGAAAAGTGATCTACATGCAAAAAAAAAAATACTCAATTCACGCATGTTTTCGTTTTGGCCTGCCTTGATGTCATTTAGCAATATTATATTTCTTTTTCCCCGGTTCAGTTTTTGGTGCCTATGCGAAATAGCCATTACTAAAATATTCATACGCGCAACATGCCAGACAGAATACACGTGCGAATGAAGGGCGGGAAAAATGTATCAATCGGTCTTCACGGACTTTATTTACTTCAACACAAGTGCGAGATGTAGTACATAATCAGTGACATGATTCTATTACGTCAGGGAATGTTGATTGACATACTTTCGGCGATTAAGGGCGCTGACTGCAAATTCAGCGGGAACGAGACAAAAAAAACAAAAAAAAAAAAAAACGAAATATTAATTGGACAGAAATAAAAGGAAAGATTATATTTCTTAGTGATGTCAAAAGTACGTTCCGTGTATCGCGGTCAGTTAAGTAGCGACTTGTAGTTGTAAAGGAAGGAAAGTGTCCTTGCGTGAAACCCAGATAACTGGTAGTGCGTCAATATTAGAAAGACTGATGCATAATAATTTCCCAAAGTTGTTGGTTCATGAATACAGTTGAAATGGACCAAAGATATAATGCAAGCGTCCAAAGCGCAACGATGAAAACAATAAGCAACGTCGATAAAACGTTGCGTTTCACGTCCAAAAATGGGAAGGACAGTTTGTCTTCAACACAATATTGTGAGAAACTGAAAACGTAAAGTTCCCTTTTTTATTTGACATTTCATTTGCAAATTGATCAATTGTGCTGAAAATCAGACTTTTAATGGGCTTGTAGTTTTTTAAAGATGTCATGTTTGCCTATATTTGCCGATTTTTTGTCAAAATTTTATATCAGAAGGAAATGGGTTGCTCAATAAGATTATAAAGGTCCGTTGTAATGCGGTGCGATACCACCTAAAACACACTAGTCCATATGTGAATTAGATAAAGTATCATATTGTGAAGTTTTGCTTATTTTTCATCTTTATTAGATATTTTAGAAGACCTATTACGGCGGATTTTGGGCATTTTAGCGCCCTACGTTGCGACGTTCGTGACGTCACCACTGATAACTTATTTTTGCCAAGACGACTGAAAAACAAAAAAGGAATCATAGTGCTATAGTCCGACCAAGTTTCATCAAAATCGGAAGGAATGTCATATTTGACGAATAAGGTATCGACCAACCTTAACTGTCCTGAAAAGATTTATGTAATTAAATTAGCCATTTTTTTCACAAAACTCTCATCAATTTCATCCCAAATACAACATGACGACAAAATGCATGGATACACTCAAGTCCTCATAATGACACAGTCATTAATGTGCTGAGTCAATACTAAAGGACCCTACATCCACGAGAAATAAAATAGTCTGCCACAGTGTATACTACAGTGGAATAGAGGGGACATAGGAAACATTTTATTTATCACGTGCACACGTGTTAGCACCACATTCGC
Source organism: Mercenaria mercenaria (assembly GCF_021730395.1). NCBI lineage: Eukaryota > Metazoa > Mollusca > Bivalvia > Venerida > Veneridae > Mercenaria > Mercenaria mercenaria. Next base: position 69,704 of record NW_026463525.1, read on the forward strand.
ACATGTTAGATACCACGTGCGAATGTGTTGATTAACACGTGCGCACGTAATAACTATCTTAGCTAACACGTTCGCATGTGATAGCTATCACGTTCGCAGTTGTTAGCTGACACGTGCGAACGTGAAATTTTACCAACGATCAATTCGAGATATCAGCCTTTTTTCAAAAACAAGAAACACTTACTTCGTAAATTACAGCGGACTATAAATAACACTTCCTTATGAAAGACATCCATTTAGAAAAATTGCAGATCTTTCACGCTTTTTCATTGATCAGCTAACACGTGCGCACGTGTTAGTTATCTCATGGGCACATGGTAGTATAACGTGTTGTCACTTGCGGACGTGATAGTTATCACCCGCGCACGTGTGAATTACCACATACGCACGTGGTAGCTAACACGTGCGCACAGAAAAAAAAAATATTTCCTATGTCCTCGCTATGCCACCGTACTATACATAGAACATCTGCAGAATTACTTCGAAACAAAAGTCAACGGATATGAAAATATTGTTCGCTTAATGATTTATAATTAAGTAACAGTTGAAAGTGAACATTGAACAAAAAGGTATAAAATACATATTTTATAGCTCTTTGAATTATATTAAACTGAATGACTTCGGTAGATTATGTGCTTTCTTTATTACAAAAATGCTATGTTATCTACATGTTGGTTTAAAGATTCGACCCACCTGGAGTGGGTTTCCGTGGTCTAGTGGTTTAGATCGATTACTTCAAACCAGTTGCCCATCACCGATGCGGGTTCAAGCCTCACTCAGAGTGTTAAAATTCTCCATGTGAGGAAGACATTAAGCAGGTGCTCGCTCGTCACGATGAAATAATGCACGTTAGGGCACCTGGGGTATTCCTCCACCAAGAAAACAGGAAAGTCACTAAAGGACCAATAAGTGTGTCAGCGCAACGTTAATCCCAACAAAAACACAAAAAACGACCTACTCGGTCGGTAGCAGACGATACTGTATTAAATCGAACGAAAGGCGTTTGTTCGAATCTTTGGACGCAGACACATTATATCGATTATTTTTCGTCTGTAAAAATATTAGAATTGATTTCATAAGTAAAGTATCAATACATGTCTTATATACTTTTTCAGTACAAAATATAAATGGATTAGTTCCTCTTTTTTCTATAATTATTTGCATTGTATGCACAAGCGTTGTAAAATGTGCAGAAAAAGAGTTAATTTATCTTTGCATTAGATTTTACAATGGCGATGATCCACGGATGTATTATCACTACAAATAAATAAATTTGATTAAACTTTTTCTTTTCTCAATCGGGTATTTAGTTTAATGTTAAAATAATCGGGAACGCGCTAGATGAAATGATGGATTCATTCATGTTTGATTTTAATTTATACCTGTTTTGGTCCGTGAGTGCTTTTTCCAGTTCATGTCATATTAGTATTAAACATTTCCTTTTTTTCAATATTGGCATTCATTCTACATACACGTACAAGTTCGAAAACATGCAAACGTTTGCCTTTGATAGGGCCCGGAGATATAATTTTCACTACACATATTGATTGCATCCCGTATTTTTGAAATATATAAATTATTTAAACCCCGTATTTCCGGCATATACGGGAAATATACGGAGTTGTTTACCAAACATATACGGACATATACGTCCCGTATTTTCGAAATATACAAATTATTTAAATCCCGTATTTCGGCATATACGGGAAATATACGGAGTTGTATACGAAGAATATACGGGAAATTTAATCCCTGTATTTTCAAAATATACAAAACTTACATATCCCGTATATCCAGAAATACGGGAAAATTACGGAGTTGTATACAAAGAATATACGGGAAATATAAGTCCCGTATTTTAAAATATACAAATTATTTTAAAACCCGTATTTCTGGCATATACGGGAAATATACGGAGTTGTACACCAAGCATATACGGGACATATACGTGCCGTATTTTCGAAATATACAAATTATTTAAATCCCGTATTTCCGGCATATACGGGAAATATACGGAGTTGTATACGAAGAATTATACGGGAAATTTAATCCCTGTATTTTCGAAATATACAAACTATACATATCCCGTATATCCAGAATATACGGGGAAAAATACGGGGTTGTATATGAAACATATACGGGACATATACGTCCCGTATTTTCGAAATATACAAATTATTTAAATCCCGTAATTTTCGGCATATACGGGAAATATACGGAGTTGTATCAAAGAATATACGGGGAAAAGTAATCCCTGTATTTTCGAATATAAAAACATACATATCCCGTATATCCAAATATACGGGAAATATACGGGGTTGTATATGAAAAAATATACGGGAAATATACGTCCCGTATTTTCGTAATATACGGATTTATGTATTCCCGTACACCAGAACTATACGGGAATATACGGTGTTGTATACGATCAGAATAACCCTTTTTAGAATTTCCCGTATTTCAATAATATACGGGGTATCGTATACTAAATTCCGTATTTCATAGTATACGGAAATCCGTATTTTATTAGTATACGGACTTTTAAATAACAAGCCCCGTACACGCCCGTATTTTAGTTTTCCCGTATTTCTTCCCGTATACGGGTAATATACGGGATCCCGTACACTCCCGTATATTAACTCTTTTTTCGCAGTGATTGTAGTCATGAATGGAACTTCAAAAAGCAATTACATATTTTTACTATTACCCAGTATTTAACAGTTCTTTCGTAAGAATTGTAACACCATCATGTTTTGTATTTCAACTTACCCACTTGAATCAGAGATCAGAGGTGGAGGATGAATAATATCAGACACAATGTCTTTTTATCAAATTGTCATGGAGAACAAAATTGATACAAAAAGCTTTAGGAATCTAGTGTAGAACATATGACAAGTATAAAATTTCTCACTGTAAAATTAAACAAGACAATAAAAAGAAAACTATGTTGCACACCTGTTAACCACTACAGATATCATACATTTGAAATCTGCTACAAATTTGCATGCATGTTATAGTCATTGCAGTTCATTCAATTCATTCGAAAATGGATATATACCGACAATAGAAACATTAGTAAACAATGACCTATGTCAGAATTCAAAGTAATACATAAATGGCAAGTGTGCCACTTTCCATCACAAATTAAACCTAGCTAAAAATTTCAATTCACAGCATAAAATAATGTCACACACCTGTTAACCACTATTTATATAACACACACCTGAAATATGCTACAGCCTTGCACACGCATTATAGCCACTACATTTATTTATTTATTTTGTTGGGTTTAACATCATATGGCGACTTTTCAATTTTGATGGTGGTGGAAGACCCCAGGTGCCGCTCCGTGCATTATTTCATCACGAGCAGTCACCTGGGTAGAACCATGGACCTTCCATAAGGCAGCTGGATGGCTTCCTCACATGAAAAGTTCAACGCCACGAGTGAGGTTAAAGCCCAAATCGATGAGGGGCAAACAATCTGATGTCAGCAACTCTAACTACTCGGCCTCGAAGGCCCCTGACCTTTAATGTCTTATTTTACTTAATGTGTTTTTCTGGTTATTACTGCCATTTTTAGTAGATCTTTTGGGAACTAGTGCAGTGTAGATCAATTTCTTTTAATTACTATATCAATTCTCATATTTAAACTGTTTAAATGAGCCAGGGTATGCTTTTCTTACAGGTGGTCTACAGCAGATGGATTGTAACCATAGATGTAGGCACTTACAAAAAAAGTGAATTCTAAAGCATCAAGCTTTATCAGAAATGGAGAAATAGGGATGTGTTCGACTTACCAAGATAATTGTGAACAAATCTTGTTAACAGTCCTCTCTCCCAGGCATCTCTGCACTCTGGTCAACTTTACAGGATTTTCTTCTTTGGGACCTTTTCATTATTCTGCAAGATATGTGCAAACAACTGTAACACATTATCCAGCATATTATGTACAAATACCAAATACATGTTGCAGAGTTATAGTAAGTTATCACACATAAAATTACACTGGACAGTACAGATCATTATAATGGCAACAAACATGACAATGTGAGTAAATGCACCAAACCTACTTGGTTGAAGAATCACCAAAGTTCCTTTTTTTAATTTTTAACTAGAGCTGGTTCGGGTCTTAGTGCACTTAATAACAAAACCGAACTCCATTTAAGATTAGAAATGAGTATACATCTCCACTTTTTGTATTTAGTGGATAACAACGCTAACAAGTGTTGTCCGTAAGACAGTCAATGATAGACTGTTCGAGTTCGTGTCCCATAAGTAGACAGTTGGCTAACTTGGAAAAGAGGCCTGGTTAACAAATCCGTAGGCATTTTTTAGTACAATATGGTATCATACCTTAAAACGTTCGTTATTCTTTCTTCTATTCAACCAGGGGGATACCAGGCTCAAAATCCATTTTTATTTTTGTGAGGCCCCAAAAGGGACAATCATTTTTTCTCAATTTTAAGGAAATTAAAGAAAATTTTCATTTTAATCATTATTTGATGAAAGTATATCTGTTTTAGATGAAATGTATTTTAATATAAATAAATATGTTCATCACACTAAGAATTTGAGGCCCATTACAGGGTTTTGGAAAAAATATTTTGAATTTTTTGATAGGTATCGCATAATTTAGAAGTATATTGTTTTTACTCTATTTGTGAAATCTCTACGATAGTAATGTTGAGTGTTTAAGGTTCAGGTGTGCAACAGGCATTCTAATACACAAAATGATAAAAAAGGCACCACTGTGAGGTCATGTTATTGTAGAATAATTGATAAGCAAATTTTAAAGTTTGTTGAAAAAAGATTGGTAAATTGCCGTCTTCTTTCATATGTTGTAAACCATAAAATTTACCAGAATATTTTCTTCACAGCAATTTAATATTTGTTCTTAGGTAGTTATTTTACCCCCCCCCCCCCCCCCCACCCAAAAAAAAAAGAAGAAAATATTGAGGCTCCAAAGGGGTTTAGATTACTCACATTTTGTGATAATTTAGATTAATAAGTAGTTATTAGTTAACAGAATCATTTCTGAAATATATTTAGCATATGACGATTTATGATT
>NW_026463526.1:0-3697 GCF_021730395.1 Mercenaria mercenaria
TTCATGAGTATTGGTCAGAATGTTCACCTTGATGATATCTAGGTCAAGTTCGAAACTGGGTCACGTGGGGTCAAAAACTAGGTCAGTAGGTCTAAAAATAGAAAAACCTTGTGACCTCTCTAGAGGCCATATTTCTCAATGGATCTTCATGAAAATTGGTGAGAATGTTCAGCTTGATGATATCTAGATCAGGTTCGTAACTGGGTCATGTGCGGTCAAAAACTAGGTCAGTAGATCGAAAAATAGAAAAACCTTGTGACCTCTCTAGAGGTCATATTTTTCACGAGATCTTCATGAAAATTAGTGAGAATGTTCACCTTGATGATATCTAGGTCAAGTTTAAAAGCGGGTCACGTGCCTTCAAAAACTAGGTCATTAGGTCAAATAATAGAAAAACCTTGTGACCTCTCTAGAGGCCATATTTTTCAATGGATCTTCATGAAAATTGGTCAGAATTTTTTATCTTGATGATATCTAGGTCACGTGCTCAAAAACTAGGTCACTGTGTGAAATAATAGAAATAACGACGTCATACTCAGTTCAACACTGGGTCATGTGGGGTATAGGTGAGCGATTCAGGACCATCATGGTCCTCTTGTTTTAATTTATCTTCATGAATTTTGGTCAGAATGATTACCTTGATGAAATCTAGGCCAAAATCGAAAGTGGGTCATCTGGGTTCAAAATTTAGGTCACTAGGTGAAATCAAAGAAAAACCTTGTGTATGCGATAGAGGCTGTATTTTTCAACTGATCTTCATGAAGTTTTGTCAGAACTATTACCTGGATGAAATGTAGGCCAAGTTTGAAAATGGATCATCTGGGGTAAAAAACTAGGTCACTAAGTTAAATCAAAGAAAAACCTTGTGTATGCGATAGAGGCTATATTTTTCAATTGATCTTCATGAATTTTGGTCAGAATTGACTCGATGCAATCTAGGTCAAGGTCGAATATTGGTCATCTGGGGTCAAAAACTAGGTCATTACGTCAAGTCAAAGGAAAACCTTGTGTATGCAATAGGGGCTGCATTTTACACCGGATCTTCATGAAATTTGATCAGAATGTTTGTCTGGATGAAATCTAGATCGAGTTTGAATATGGGTCATCTAGATCTAAATCATGATGATTTCAAAGTTCAAATATGGGTCATGTTGGGTCCATAGCTGAGTTATTGTGATCGCTCAATGTCCGGTGTCCGTCGTCTGTCATTGTCTGTCTGTCAACATTTAGCTTGTGTATGCGACAGAGGCTGTATTTTTCAACTGATCTTCATGAAGTTTTGTCAGAATGATTACCTGGATGAAATGTAGGCCAAGTTTGAAAATGGATCATCTGGGGTCAAAAAGTAGGTCACTAGGTCAAATCAAAGAAAAACCTTGTGTATGTGATAGAGACTGTATTTTTCAGTTGATCTTCATGAAATTTGACTAGAGAGATAGCCTTGATGAAATTAAGGTCAAGTTCGAATATGGGTCATCTGGGATCAAAAACTAGGTCGCTAGGACAAATCAAAGTAAAACATTTTGTAAGCGATAGAAGCTGTATTTTCCAATTGAAGTTCATGAAATTTGGTCAGAATGATTGCCTTGATCGAGTCTAGGTCAAATTCGAATGTAGGTCATCTTGGCTCAAAAACTAGGTCACTAGGTCAAATCAAAGAAAAACCTTGTGTATGCGATAGAGGCTGTATTTTTCAACTGATCTTCATGAAGTTTTGTCAGAACTATTACCTGGATGAAATGTAGGCCAAGTTTGAAATGGATCATCTGGGTAAAAAACTAGGTCACAAGTAAATCAAAAAAACCTTGTGTATGCGATAGAGGCTATATTTTTCAATTGATCTTCATGAATTTTGGTCAGAATTGACTCGATGCAATCTAGGTCAAGGTCGAATATTGGTCATCTGGGGTCAAAAACTAGGTCATTACGTCAAGTCAAAGGAAAACCTTGTGTATGCAATAGGGGCTGCATTTTACACCGGATCTTCATGAAATTTGATCAGAATGTTTGTCTGGATGAAATCTAGATCGAGTTTGAATATGGGTCATCTAGATCTAAATCATGATGATTTCAAAGTTCAAATATGGGTCATGTTGGGTCCATAGCTGAGTTATTGTGATCGCTCAATGTCCGGTGTCCGTCGTCTGTCATTGTCTGTCTGTCAACATTTAGCTTGTGTATGCGACAGAGGCTGTATTTTTCAACTGATCTTCATGAAGTTTTGTCAGAATGATTACCTGGATGAAATGTAGGCCAAGTTTGAAAATGGATCATCTGGGGTCAAAAAGTAGGTCACTAGGTCAAATCAAAGAAAAACCTTGTGTATGTGATAGAGACTGTATTTTTCAGTTGATCTTCATGAAATTTGACTAGAGAGATAGCCTTGATGAAATTAAGGTCAAGTTCGAATATGGGTCATCTGGGATCAAAAACTAGGTCGCTAGGACAAATCAAAGTAAAACATTTTGTAAGCGATAGAAGCTGTATTTTCCAATTGAAGTTCATGAAATTTGGTCAGAATGATTGCCTTGATCGAGTCTAGGTCAAATTCGAATGTAGGTCATCTTGGCTCAAAAACTAGGTCACTAGGTCAAATCAAAGGTAAAGCTTGTATACACTCTAGAGCTCATTTTTTTTGCTCAATTCTTCCTGAAACTTTGTTAGAATGTTTGTTTTTATGGAATCTTGGACAAGCTCGAATCTGGGTCATGTGGGGTCGATGCTAGGCTACTAGGTCAAATCAAAGAAAATACTTGTTTACCCTCGAGATTTTTGGTCCAATCTTAATGAAAATTGGTCAGAATATTTGTGTCCATGAAATCACTAGGTCAAACATGTTTACACTGTTATGGTGTGTTTCTCAGGTGAACGACCTATAGCCATCTTGGCTCTCTTGTTACAAAGTGCAATCATTTTACAGGCCTAGGATTTTTCAGGCCTGTTTTAAGATGAGCAACTTATGGCTATCATGGGCCCTCTATTTCAGATTGACTTTTCAAAGAAAATGTAGAGCTATTGCACTCGCCCCAGCATCGACGTCTGCGTCGCCATTGGTTAAAGTTTTTGATAAAGTCAAATATCTCTGTTACTATCAGAGCTATTGAATTGAAACTTAAAACTGTTATTTACTATCTCAGTCTACAACAGGAGAAACAATCCCCATAATTCTGATTGAATTTTGACAGATTTATGCCCCTTTTTAACTTAGAATTTTTTGGTTAAAGTTTTTGATAAAGTCAAATATCTCTGTTACCATCAAAGCTTTTGACCTGAAACTTAAAATAGTTATTAACTATTAAAGTCTATACCAGGAGAAACAATTCCCATAACTCTGGTTTGAAAATTGACAGAGTTTTGCCCCTTTTTAACATAGAATTTTTTTGTTTAAGTTTTATATAATGTCCAATATAAGAGAGATTAATTTTAGATATTAATCTAGTTTATTATGGTGTAAATTTCTTGCTTATCTTGGGTTAGATATCTACCGGGAATTAGCGTTGCAAGACGCCGCCTAGTGTAACCATGGTAATTCTCGCGAGATCGTTCGTAACTTCGCCGAGTATAAAAGTCACGTGACCGCCACGTTCTATCTTTCAGTCCGCAAATTCAGCGTCGTACAACATTTAAAAACTCAGAGTAAATTAAGTCAGCAATTTTAGCATGCCAGGTCGTGGAAGGGGCGTGAAGAGAAGGCACA
>NW_026463527.1:0-65877 GCF_021730395.1 Mercenaria mercenaria
GATCTTAAATTTTTGTACACTGGTGTAACATGATAAAATACAGGTCATGTTTGACTTTGAGGTTAGTAGGTCAAAGGTCAAGGTCACAATAACACGAAACAGTTAAACGGTTTCCGGGTGATAACTTGAGAACGTCTGGGCCTAGGATCATGAAAATTGATAGCGAGGTTGGTTATGATTTTGAGGTCAGCAGGTCATAGGTCAAGGTCAGTGACCAGGAACACTTAAACGGTTTTCGGACAATAACTTCACAACGCTTGGGACTAGGATCACGAAATTTAATAGGGAGGTTGGTCATGACCCGTAATTATTTTGGGTTCCAAAGGTCAAAGGTCATTTAAACCTTTTCCGGACAATAACTCGAGAACGCTTGGGCCGAGGATCATGAAACTTCATATGAGGTTGATCATAACCAGCAGATGACCTCTATTGATTTTGAGGTCAGTAGGTCAAAAGTCAAGCAAGTTCAGCTTTGATATTGGCTTAGTTCTGTGACAAGGCCGCCCGCTTAGCTCAGTAGGTAGAGCGTCGGTCTACGGATCGCGGGGTCGTGAGTTCAGCAATTTTTTTTCCTTCTTTATAAAGTACCCCTAAAAGGACTTTCTCCCAATTGAAAAATGCAATCTTTTTACCCAATTATCATCCAAAAATTCCCCAAATGACCAAATTAAGTTTGCATTTTGATGATTGCAGAAGGAAAACTTAGTTACGTTGACATTCACCATGATTTAACCATTTAAAACGTTTGTTTGATGCTATTTACATGCAATTAAAGAGAATTCCTATAGTTTTTTTCCTTTCATAGAATTTTTTTAAATTCACATATATGATAGGAATATTTGTGCTGAAAGCATTGAACAAATAAAAACAATAGGTCACCAGGCTTGTTTTTGTGAAAAATTGTTTTGAACACACCCACTGTTGCTGAAACTGCCAGCGATTTTTCAACATTTTCATAATTTTCTGCTTTTTTATCAATACCAACCAAAATATACATCAAAACAGCAGATTTTATTACACAATGTATATACTTATTTGATATCATAGTCATATTTGTAATACTCTATCCTTACAATAATGGGTACAAATGAAAAAAAAGTATTGTTTCATATTTACTTTTGTGAACTTTTTTCAATGAAAAATACCCATAGTAAAGAATATTTTTTTTTAAATTTGGAAAAAACTCTTTCATAGAATTTTTTCCTGTTTTTCTTGTGTATAGAGAATTGTATTGTGAGCATAAAAATGGCTAAATATGTATGGGTCACCAGGCTAAATTTTATGTCAAGACCGCTAGAATACAACATCTGTTCGGACGGAAATGGCGCGAACCTGGCCAAATTGATTACATAGATGTCTGCTAAAAGTTAAAAAAAAGTTTTAAAAATTCTTAATTCTTTCTATAATTGAATACTAAATAATCTGAAAGGTGATACTGTCTTATCAGTACTAAGTCAATTATCTTACATTATATGAACAACACTGTCTTTGTTCTAAAATTTGATGTGAAAACACAACCACAAAAGTAGCAAGATACCTGTCAGGCATGATACTTGTCAATACAACATAAACCAGTATCAACATTTGATTACTGATAAAACTTATCAAAAATGTTATTTCATTCAAGATTCCTCATATTTCAGATTGTCTGTAACATGTTTCAACAAATGTTGACTTCAGTTCAGTTTTCCATAGAAAGTGTCTGCTGCGCAGAAAAATGCGCATAAAAAACTATAGGAATTCCCTTTAAAGGAAGAAGCATTCTAAATGATGTTAATAATTAACTATAAAAATTCCCAATCTGAGTAAAAAATCTCGCTATTTTTCCCAATTTATCCGGTACCAGACCTTTTCCCAAAAGGACAAAAAAAATCACTGGAGTTCGATCCTCGGGCGGGGTGTATGTTCTCCGTGACTGTTTAATAAACGACATTGTGTCTGAAATCATTAGTCCTCCACCTCTGATTTATGTGGGAAAGTTGGCAGTTACTTGCGGAGAACAGGTTTATACTGGTACAGAATCCAGGAACACTGGTTAGGTTAACTGCCCGCCGTTATATGACTGAAATACTGTTGAATAAAGGCGTTTAAAACAAAACAAAGTGACAAGGCCATATTGTGGGGGTATAATTGGTCACTCCTGTGACAACTCTTGTTCGAATTTGTCTGAGAATCCCTTCTTTGCTCACTTGTGAATACTTGCTGTAATGGGCACAATTCAGTACGAACATTTTTTTCATAAATATTCAGACATCTCAGTTCAGAAATATTCAGAAAGATATTTAGAAATTTTCAGAAATATATGGAAACTGAATTATACTTAAGATAAAATTGACACTGTAATGATACCGAAGACAGTTGTGATGTCTGAAAGCTGCTATTGTGTTTAATAGTTTATAAGAAACCTAATTGCAAAGCAAAACTTGATTAAAATTTCTAACCTGGACATGCGCACTCGAATACTCTACCATAAATGAGGAAAGCATAATATGCTTTTCAAAACATATAATTGTTTCTTGTCCGCTCTAACTCTTTAACTGCTTGAAGGATTTCAAAGAAACTTGGCACAAATGTTCACCACACCGAGACGATGTGCAGAGCGCATGTTTTGGATGTCTCACTTCAAGGTCAAGGTCACAGGATTCAAAGGTCATATCAGTTTGTTTCGTGTCCGCTCTTTAACTCTTGAACTGCTTAAAGGATTTCAAAGAAAATTGGCAAATATATTTACCTTACCGAAACGACGTGCAGAGCGCACGTTTCGGATGACACTTCAAGGTAAAGGTCACACTTAGGGGTCAAAGGTCATATATGACTTTGCTTTGTGTATATTGCTCTTGCTCTTGTTTTTATTTGGCAGATTCCGTTTTTGTTCACTTACAATAAAAAAAAAGAATAACTTTCCTTTTATGTTACTATAAATGGCTTATTTTGATTTTTTTTATTGGCCGTAGGGAAAAACCGAGACCACTTTCCTGTGGTACAACATGGATGGTACCTCTGATATTTAGGTGTATTTCGACATACCTTTACCTGGTAAGGATTTTTATGCCCCCGGCATCTACTGATGCGGGAGGCATATAGTGATTGTCCTGTCCGTCCGTCCGTACGAGGTTAACCAAATGGGACCGTTTCGTCTAGCATCAATAACCCTTACTAGAATGACTTGATACTAATGCAGATGTAACATGTGACCATTCCTCATCTTCAGACATCACCTGACCTCAGTTTGACCTTGACCGTGACCTCTTTTTGGACTAAGGTTGCTTTATATGGGCCATCTCTTGGTTAACCAAATGGGACCGTTTCGTCTAGCACCAATACCGCTTACAAGAATGAATTGATACTAATACAGATGTAACCTGTGACCATTCGTCATCTTCAAACATCACCTGACCTCAGTTTGACATTGACCTCGTTTTGGACTTAGGTTGCTTTGTATCGACAAGGATGCCACCGGGGGCATCAAGCGTTTATTGAATGCAGCTCCTTGGTTCTGGATTAGAATTTTATTTTTGAATTTCTTCCCTTTGTTGTTCCTGTCCTTTTGGTTTCAACAGTCAAGTTCTTTAAATTTTGCTCCCATCCTCTGATGTAAACTTTCGGGCGTTTATTGCCCCGCTTGGTTCATAGGTGATAAATTACGATTCCGGTACATTTTTAATTACCATTCTATTGTTCTTGGAAACGGTTAACATGTATTAAATATCCATAGCCGGGGCCCAGAAATCAACAATATTACTAAAAGCACATACTGAAGATTTTTAAACGATTTTTTATCTCTCGTTATTACAAACATGAAATTACCAAAAATGTTCATATACTAGTAACTTTAACATTTGGTAAACAGGAGCACAGTTTCAAGAATAATAACTTTACGTTCGGGTTATTTTGAGTACAGGTCCACAAATTTGGGGTACGAACGTAGTGTCAAGATTTCAGGCTGTTTATATATATTCGTCCAGAAATTAGATAAGTTTTAAAACATAGCGGCTGATGCTTACCAAAATCATAAATATGATTCCTAAAAACAAACAATCGCACAAGTCACACGCGATTCTTAAACATTCACGGCTGTCTACAAAACCTGAAACGACGCTGAGTTCTAAAGTGGAGTAAACAAGGGAAGAAGCGACGTTCGTAACTGATACAGGAAAACATTCTATGATTTAGATTGCATCTTTTATATATGCTAATAGAAGAGGTTTTTATGAACAAGACGCAGACACCAGATGTCAATCTGCGCAGAAATACATATACGTCCCTAGGAAAGCATTAAAAAAACGGGTATTAACAGCACGTATTGCCCTGTTTGCACACTATACTTCTCCCGTTAATACATGGGCGGATCAAGTGAAAAAAGTAGTTTTTATGCAAGAATGTTTTGAAATACGTTTTGCCATGACATGCACCACACAATATCCATATCCTTAATGACGAAATCGGGACTAATGTTCGAGGAATCGTCAGTCTGTTCGGCGTTATATGGCATACATGTATTTATTTTTTAAAGTCTAGATGCCCTTGACTGAAAATAATACTTCCAAAATTCTATTTTGTTGAATCAGTGCTATATATTTTATCAACAATAACCACATTCCGCTTGTTAATATTAAGATCTACACATTTTCTGAATGTAACATGTATTTTGGCGGTTGCACGTGCTTTCCATGATGCGGCATAGGTAGACTGCGTATACATGCATAATGGGCGTCCTTGGGCGCTTCGTTCTTCTTGTTTTTCTGTGTTCGGCCCAAGATAGAATCGTCTGAATGACATGTTCTCGATTCAAAATTTCACACCACCTTGAAACCGGGAGGACCGCGAACAATGCGAGAACAATATGGTGGAATGATAAGGTACAACTTCAATGTCAAAGAAACATCGTAGAGAAATAAACATACGATAAAATTATGACCAAATAAAATATCACTTGAAAGGAGAAATGACACTACTTTTGTAGAAACGTTGGTTTACCCCCGTCGATAATGTAAATAAGCGCCGTAAACAAGGCTGTAAAATTCCACTTCCGGTTCCCGGTGTTTAGTTTAATAATATTTTATTGCTTATCACTATTTACATTTATATAACAAATACATGTATCAGAAAAATGTACATGTACAGCCAAGAAAATAAGCAAATGGGTCGGGCCACAATTTCTTACAAAATAGTTAAAGGCCCTTCCCAATAGAAATAACATAAAGTAACTAGCGGGGAAAACAAAATAAATATGAGAAGTTGTGTTATTAATTATTATTACTATTATTATTAAATCACACATAGTTCTAATTTTTATTGGCCAACACACTTGTCGTTGTAAGAGTAAACGACAGCTGGTGACAGTGACGTATATGATGCGGCGATATATATGTATATTTTTTTTTTGAAGTTGTTCAGTGCGTCAAACGGGAACGGGTAGTAAAATATTTTTTTTCTCGTGAAAAAAAAAACACAAAAAGTAATAGCGTTATTAGGGTTGGATGAAAAGAAACATTGATTGAAACATTTTATCGCTAAAGTACATGGAATAAGACGGAGGTCCTTTTATTTGATTCTATAGTTGAAAAAGGCAATATGGAGAATATGCAGAATATGCTGGCAGTTTTGTTGCTATAGCAAAAATAACTACTCCAGCAGGGTTGTATGCGGCTCTAAAAGCCCGGCAATGGTTTGGTTCAATGATTATATTCGGTGCTTATGTGCATTTATAATAAAAGAATGGTGCAATTTAACAAATAGGTAGTCTAAATGATTCGCTGATTCTTGGTACATTTATACACCTATTTCATTCTTCAAAAATGAATTAAACATTATTTTATTTTGTCTTTTCTGGAAAATGTGGCCTTCGGTATTGTTCAAGGACAGTTTCTAGAGGATGAAATAAAGGACTCGTGGTAATACTATACAGACCACCATTAAGATGAATGCCAAGACAGCAGTAACATCGGTCAAATAAATAAAACGTTGAGGAATTCCATAGGTGCTGTTTAACATGTCATTCTAATGACGTAACAATTTTCATGGATCATGGGAAATGAATATTCTATTCAGAAGGACAGTGCAGGTTGTTGTAATGCTAAAAAACTGCTTGTTGGATTGTCATCGTTGGACTTCATTACTAACGTCAATCTTTTCACGCATTTGAGACTGAACACTTAATGTTTTCCTGTGAGAAATGTTTCGGCACGGAATTACGTACACTAATAATATGGAAAAAAAAGGATGAAAAACGTTTTTCACATGATCTATAATTTCAGTGTTGCATTAATTATTTCCGAATTGGAAACATTCAAGAAGTAACATTGCAGATCTAGACTTGATGTTTATACGCGGTTCTTTTTATTCTCGTGCCACTTTACATGTTCGAAGTTTATAAAGGTCCATTTGGTTTCAATATAATGTTTGTGATTGAATTGTGTATTAAACTTCAAATAAACTTCATAGTTGCATGTTTTGATTTAAGTTTATTCACAGAAAAGTATCAATTATGCAAGTGTTTTATAAAACTGAGTATTCCAGCTTTAGGATGCGATGGAAACAGGCAATTTTAAAGAAAAATACTCAAAAAGAGTTGCAGTATATCATATATGTATTTACTTGGAAAATTCTTTCAATAAGAACCCGCTTCCTAGTCTGATAAATAGAATAATGTAATGTAATACATAAGTTTGATAATACACTATGTAGTAAAGCATTGACATTGACGTTGACGTCATTTATTTCTTGGAGACGTTGGGTGAATTTACTTGGTCTATAATAGGTAAAGATAGAAGAAATTTTGATGTTTCATCTAGAAAAAAATTAAAAGGATAAAAAGAATACTAGTATTACATTAGTGTCTTTCCACATTGCATTTATTAAACTCTTTGAATAGAATTGATAAAATGCTCGGCAGAGCCTCGCATTTTATTATTTTATTCAACTCGTTTAATAAATTCAATATGAAAAGACAACCATGTAATATCCTCTATGTATTATTTTAATTTTGTTTTGAGACTTAATTGAAAATTAAATATGCACACGCCACACTGCACAATTAAATTTAACGTGATGGTGCATGCATTTTAGCGTGAGAGATAATCATGAAACTCCCTTTAAAGGCAGAACTACTGATTGAGATTTAGACCAACTGGACTCATTTTAGCTGTCAAAGTGAGAAGTCAGTATTGGATGTTCTATATTTGCGCCAAAATTTGAAGGATTTTCTATAAGATCATAAAATTAGTGTAAAATTACAAACTTTCATACAATATATTGTAATAATGAGGGATCAATTGGTGGCGTTTGAAAGTTTCAATTATCATAAAGCTGAGATAAGTCACCATTCAACAAAGGGATACAGGCTTTTGTCGCGTAGATTGAGTTTTCTGTGGTGTCGACCTCGGAAATGAGTCATCCGTGGATGGCTCAGCTACATATCGTTGGATCTTGAAGTG
This sequence comes from Mercenaria mercenaria, assembly GCF_021730395.1. Lineage (NCBI taxonomy): Eukaryota > Metazoa > Mollusca > Bivalvia > Venerida > Veneridae > Mercenaria > Mercenaria mercenaria. Next base: position 7,437 of record NW_026463527.1, read on the forward strand.
GCATCCGTGGATGACTCAGTTAAATTACGATGAACTGAGGTGAGCCATCCATGGATGGATCAGCTATAAAAGTGAGTCATCCATGGATGTCTCATCTACATAGTAGCCGTTTGAAATGAATCATCCGTGGATGTCTCAGTATGTCTCTGAAAGTGAGTCATGCAGGCATGGCTCATCTCTAAAAGTGAGCAATGCAGGCATGGCACATCTATGAACGTGAGTCATGCAGGCATGGCTCATCATGTACCTTGTTGATGGAAAACAAATGAGAACATACTGTGTGAGAATGTCTCGCAGGAAAACGGAAACAAATACAGTGGTAGGTATATTTTTCCTTTTTATGACAAGCGTAGATAAAATATATACATGACGTCACAGAAAAAAGGCATATATGAAAACGCCCGTTTTCTTATTTAAAAACCATATTCTGACTTCAGATAATTCCCTGTTTCATGTAAGATGTAACAGAATTTACCAATGCGCAATACTTAGCTGCTTGGTACATAGAAAAATCTTCAAAATTTTCTAAAAATAAACCAGAAGGCCTAGAGCTTAGATATTTGACATGTAGCATTGCCTAGTGGACCTCTACAAAATTTGTTCAAATCATGACGCCCCGGGGTCAATTTTGACTCCGCCCCAGGGGTCACTTGATTTTACATAGGAAAATCTTCAAAATTTTTCTAAAAATAAACCAGAAGGCCTAGAGCTTAGATATTTCACATGTAGCATTGCCTAGGTGACCTCTACAAAATTTGTTCAAATCATGACCCTTGGGGTCAAATTGACCCCGCCCCATAGGGTTACTTGATTGTACATAGAAAAATCTTCAAAAATTTCTAATAATAAACCAGAAGGCCTAGAGCTTAGATATTTGTCATGTAGCATTGCCTAGTGGACCTCTACAAAATTTGTTCAAATCATGACCCCAGGGGTCACTTGATTTTACATAGAAAAATCTTCAAAAAATTTCAAAAAATAAACCAGAAGGCCTAGAAATTAGATATTTGACATGTTGCATTGCCTAGTGGACCTCTACAAAATGTGTTCAAATCTTGACCCCACAGGGTCAAATTTACCCAGGCCTAAGGGTTACTTGATTGTACATAGGGAAAACTTTGCTAAAAATAAACCAGAATGCCTAGATCTTAGATATTTGATATGTTACATTGCCTAGTAGACTTCTACAAACTTTGTTCAAATCATGACCCCTGGGGTAAAATTGGCCCCGCCCCAAGGGTTACTTGATTGTACATCCGAAAATCTTCCAAAACATTTCTAAATCATCAGTTTGACATTTGAAACATGTAGCTCATATTACTCAGGTGAGCGATCTAGGGTCATCATGACCCTCTTGTAGGTGTATTTTGCCCTATCTCTACCTGGTAAAGAGTTTAGTGTGGACTTATATTGGATATATTTTTTTTTGTTTGTATATAGGATTAACTTCCCATTGTTGTTACTATAAATAACTTATTAGTTTTTAGCTCAACTGAGCACGAAGTGCTCGAGGTGAGCTTTTGTGATCGCCCAGTGTCTGTCATCGTCAACAATTTGACTGTTAACACAATTTTGTCCCAATCTTCATGAAACTTAGTCATAATGTTACTCTTAATAAAATATTGGATGAGTTTGATATTGGGTCATCTTGGGTCAAAATCTATGTCACCAGGTCAGATCAAAGGTAAAGCTTGTTAAGAATCTCTAAGTCACATTTATGACAATATCTCTATGAAACTTGGTCAGAATGTTCATCTTGATGACTTTTAGGTCAAGTTAAAATCTAGGTCAAATGAAAACAGAAACTAGGTCACCAGGTCAAATCAAAGGAAAAGCCAGTTAACACTCTATAAGTCACATTTATGGCTTTATCTTAATGAAACTTGGTCAGAATGTTAATCTTGATGATTTTTAGGTCAGATTTAATTCTGTGCCAGGTGAGGTCAAAAACTAGGTCACTAGGTCAAGTCAAATAAAAGCTAGTTAACACTACATAAGTCACATTTATGACCATATCTTAATGAAACTTGGTCAGAATGTTAATCTTGATGATCTTTAGTTCAAGTTTAAATCTGGGTCAGATGGGGTAAAAAACTAGGTCACCTGATCAAATCGAAGGTAAAGCTTGTTAACACTGTAGAAGCCACATTTATGACAATATCTTGATAACTTTATCAGAATGTTTATCTTGAAGATCTTTAGGTCAAGTTTCAATCTGGGTCAGGTAGGGTCAAAAACTTGGTCACCAGATCAAATCAAATGTAAAGATTGTTAACACTCGAGAGACCTGAATTTAAGTTTGAAACTCATGGATGTCTTGGTGACCTCTTGGTCAGGTTCGAATCTGGGTCATGTGGGGTCAAAAACTAGATCAACAGGTCAAGTCAAAGGTAAAGCTTGTCAACAATCTAGAGGTCAATTTTATGACTGTATCTTCATGAAACTTGGTCAGACTGTTAATCTTGATGATCTTTAGGCCAAGTTGGAATCTTGGTCATGTGGGGTCAAAAACTAGGTCACTAGGTCAAATTAAAGGAAAAACTAGTTAACACACTAGAGGCCACATTTATGACCATATCTTAATGAAACTTGGTCAGAATGGTTATCCTGATGATCTTTAGGTCAATAGATCAGGTGAGCTATACATGATTTTCATGACCCTCTTGTTTTATAATTGGCCAATAAAAATCAATATGAAAATGCAGGTGCTAGTGTAAAGAAATTGCTATGACGGGAGTATGTTGTGACATTCTGACACTTTTGTTTATATTTATGGATGTTACTTAACAATAAACATCTGTAGGTTTTTGTATATGCAAATTTTAATCCAAGCGTTTGATACAACATATTGTTTATATATATATATACAATATTGTTTATACATCACTGACAGATATCGTATATATTCATAATGTTGCACTGCAGTAGAGAAAATTAGGTGCTTTCCAGGAGACTTTGTATTGCATGGCTGTACTTCATTCACTGGTTATCTCGAGAACCATTTGGACTTGAGCCTTCATAGTTTATTAGATGTTTAGTCTCCAAATAATTTCTGGGTCATGAGGTCAAAGGTCAATGTCAGTTAGGGTCAAATCCATTTTAAAGCAATATCTTAAAATCTGTTTGAACTACATACTTCAAATTTCACAGGTTGATTGGTATCCTTTAGATGATTACCTTTATGAATTTTGGGCCACTGGGTCAAAGATCAAGGTCACTTAGCATCGTATCCTTTATAGATCAATATCAGCAAATCTAATTTACCCAGTCTCCTTGAGAAGATGACCCTTAATAATTTCCAGGTCATGGGGTCAAAGGTCAAGGTCACTTAGGGTGAAATCCATTTTAATTCAACACCCGAAGGTCTGTTTGACTTACATACTTCCAGTTTTATAGGATGGTTAGTCTCCTTTAATAAAAGACACCTATTAAACTTGAACCTGGGTCAAAGTTCAAGGTCATTTAATATCTAAGGCTATCAGTGGGGATATGTGTTTTTCAAACAGCTCTTGTTGTATTTCAGTCTACTTTCAGCTTGTCTTGCATACTTTTAATTAATATACCTGTCAACATGCCCAACACACATTTATGAGGAGTATACTACAGTTCAATTAGTATTGTGATTTGACACTAAGAGCTGATAACTGTATTTTGGCTTCTGTATCTAAATCTTTGCAAACAGATAACACCTTTTATGAATGATTTTATATCATAAGATTTACTAATATTAATCATTACATTTTTCTTTTCAAAAATACAGGTGTTGCAATGGATTCGGAGGTGAAGTCATGAGGAGTTGTTGTGATGGCAGAAGAATGAGTGATCATTTAGCATTTTGCACAAGGGTGTACGAGTGGTCCAGTTAAACAGAGATTACAAACAATTAAAACTATAATTTGATATTACATCTACTTGTGATTGATGGAAGTAATTCAAAGTATCATTTGGACAGATCTGATGAGTTAACAAATATTTGAAAGTATACGAGGAACATTTTACACACCTTCAATATTAGTATGTTGTATAGTAAATATAATAAACAATTAAAGTTTAAAAACTGAACTGGTTTTCACTTGATATACAAAGAGGTAGATTAGCATGTTTAGATTTGCCACTGAACATGTGTTTCCATTTCATCAATACTTCCTGTGGTTCAAGTATTCTGATCAAATCTATTTATTTCCGGTTGAGCTAATGTTTCTGCAACTTCAAAAAAGAAGATTTGTTGTGTAACAATGAAATTAATGAGTAGATATTAATATATAAAAAATGTAGGCTAAAGCACGACAGATAAGATACCCAAATAGCATCAACTATGATTATTTCTTGGACTTGCTTCCTGATTAACACCCCTTGTCTCCAAATTATAATAACACTTTGATACCAATTTGAATGATCTTCTTTAACTCATCGTAATCGAAGTAACAGGTGATTTTCAGATTCAGTATTTACAAATTCATATGAAACCTAGGGATCAACCGACTGTGCTTTAATTGAGACATACATGTATGGCTCGACATTTAAGACTTCAGTTGATAACAGGCATTATTTGAGTCATTCAGTGATGTCACTCTTGAAAGTGAGTCATCCATGGATGTCAACCTTGTGAGTCATCCATGGATGACACGGCTACATAGTCATCCGTGGATGGCTCGTTTACAGAAGTGAGTCATCCGTGGATGTCAACCTTGTTAGTGAGTCATCCGTGGATGACACGGCTACATAGTCATCCATGGATGGCTCGTTTACAGAAGTAAGTCATCCATGGATGTCTCAGTATGACGGAAAGTGAGTCATGCAGGCATGCCTCATCTCTGAAAGTGAGTCATACTGGCATGGCTCAACTCTGAAAGTGAGTCATGCAGGCTTGACTCGTATTTGAAAGTGAGACATGCAGGCATGGCTCATATATGAATTTATTTATGGTAAAAAGAAACAAATACAACGGTATGTATATTTTCCTTTGTTTGACAAGCGTGGATAAAATATATACATGACGTCACAGAAAAAAAAACATATTTGAAAACGCCCGTTTTCTTATTTAAAAACCATATTCTGACTTCAGATAATTCCCTGTTTAAGTCAGAGATATCAGTTCATTTTAATGTATAAATGTTAGGCGGTGTCTAGTATGCACGTATGATTTCAAAACATTCAATGTCAATCATAATATCAAAGGTCAGAATTCAAAAATGTAATAAAATGTTGCAATAATATCACCCGTTTTTAATAATTTTAATTGTTAAAAAATATTTGTTTTGTCATTTTAGTAACTAATCGTTGTTTTTTTCTTCCTGTATATATGTCGGACTATGTCATGGAAGAGAAAATAAGTCAAGTTCGAACTTGGTATTAAAGGTCAGGGATCATTTTTGAGTAAAAGTTCAAATTGTAGCATACTTACTCATTACTTTGTTAAAAACATAATAGCTCTTGTTATAATTTTCTGTTAAGAATTTTTTAACGTATATATGTCAAGCAAGGACAGGAATGTATGTCTGATCCAAATAAGGCAAAGCCAAGCCTATTATCAAAGTTTAAATGTTAAATTTGTGTGAAAATTAGCAAAAAAAAATTTTTGTTATGATTTATCTTTATTTTAGGGTATTTCAAAACTAATAACTAATTATTATTCATTTTAAAGTATATATAACAAATAATATCAGTCCTGAAATAAAAATGAAAAATTAGTCAAAGTCAAATCTGACATTAAAGATCAAAGGAGGGGGCCTTCAAAAACTCGCAATAATGAAAAAAAGCTGGCTGGAACAAGTTGTGGAGCAAATAAAAGATCTTCTGCAAGTCTATACAGGCAACAAACGGTCCATAGCAGAGTCAATCAGAATACTTCAACTTCATTGGAAACTACTTCCAAAACTAGTAAAGATAAATTGTACAAGGTTAAATTTCGGGTCTGAGGATTATCCCGGAGCAATGAATGCAACTCCAATAAAATAAATGGAAAAGACAGCCAACCCTGAGCCATTAGAGACAAGACGAGAGTGCAAAGCTTTTGTGCATGCAGAGAAGGCAAATAAACTACAATCCCACTCACTCCACTCAAAACTCGAGAACCAAGAAATGACTGAAAAGAGTCTCAACTACATCCTCAAAGAACTGCAAAAAGGGAAAGCAGCAGTGCTGGACACAGAGGCAGAGCCGCTCGAGCCCAATGAATGGTACCCAACAATGTGCTCCCAAGATCAGATTGGAGGTGCCAGGAGTAGAAGAAACTGGAAAGCAACATAAGGCTTACCGACAATCTTTTACGCTAGACATGATCAATAACCGCTATCCAGCACACTCTTGGATCTAAGAATATACCGATGGATCAGTGGAAAAGGCAGTTCAGAATGCCGGGCGTGGTGCCTTCATCAAATTTTCAGACAGCTCCTCTCCCTCACTCTCATCCAGTCGGCAAGAGATGCTCCAACTACAGATCCAGATGCAATCCCTCACATCTCTGACACTCGAACTATAGAATAAAAGGGACAATATATTCCTAACAGACTCCAAGTAAGCTCTTCAGGTTCTCTCAGCAGGTCCATCAGACAATTTTACCAGACAGCTGTTAAAAAAATAAACATCAATCTGCAGTCTGAGAACAACAATGTAGCATTTCGATGGATTCCTGCACATGTGGGCATAGCTGGAAATGAAGCTGCGCACACACTTGCGAAGGAAGCAACCAGGCAAATACAGCTCAAACCTCCGACTTCATACGGAAACGCTCAGACTCTGTGGAAGAACACCTTTGCATCAGACTGGAAGAACATAAAAGGGTGCTACCTGCCAAATTAGGACAGTCTACACAAGCTCAACAGGAACAGCCAATTAACTGTTTCCGTCTGCACACTTGAGACTGTGGCCTGAGAAAACATATGAAGAAGCTTATTGTTGCAGAGACAGCTAAATGTCAGTGCGGATCAGTGGAACAAACACCGTTTCACATTCTGCAGAGCTGTTCCTATTTGGAAGAAGCACGCCAGAAAGCTTGGCCAACAGACATTCCATTTGAGACCAAGCTGTGGAGAGATGTCAGCGACCTGCAGAATACGGTGCAGTTCGTTGCCGCATCTAATCATAAGATATAAAACGGCCATAAGAAAATGGAATGCAATAAAGGTTAACATTAAAATGAATCAACATCAAGTTATAACATGATATGTTTGAACAAAGAAATAAAATAACAGTGCTATTTTATGAATTTATTACCCGTAAATGAAGTTAAAACTTTAATATCAGGGCTGGTCTAGACTTATTCCATTGTTGACATTGACCCATATATACATGTATGAAACTTCAAGAAATAACCATAAGATACTAACAATAACAAAATACCTCTAAAAAATAAAAAGAATTGCAAATATGCTATTTTTTGCGATCTTTCGGGCAAATTTCCAAAGTCCAACTTGAATCGGTCAGCTCAGCTAAATACCTAGGCGTCGATATCTCAAATGACCTATCATGGGACAATCACATAAACAGGTCAACCAAAAAAAGCTAACCAAACTCTAGGGTTCTTACGAAGAAACATTAAGGTCAATCCCAACACATTAAGGTCATTGCTTACCAGACTCTAGTCCGACCCCAGCTCGAATATGCCTCCGAAGTATGGTCGACCCACACCAAAACTGAAAAGCGTCCAAAGTAGAGCCGCCCGTTTGATTAAGACCGACTACGGTCGTACTTCCAGTGAAACAGATATGCTACACTCCCTAAACCTTCGTCGACTGGATTTAGGCGTATAGATTATAGGTTATCACTCTTCTATAAGATTCATCATGATCTTGTTGCCATCCCAATCGTAGATTACCTGACGCCAATGACCCATTGTGTCCGCTATGGCCATTCCCTATGATATAAGTTAATTGCTGCAACCACTGACTATTACAAGTGTTCTTATTTTCCGAGAACAGTGTACCATTGGAACCAACTTTCCCCCAGTGTCGCCCACCTCTCTATCCTAGAGCAGTTCAGTGCTGCGCAGTTTGAAGCCTTGAACATTTCTCGCCCCAGTTATCCTGCAAACTCAAGTTTTATCCTTTTTATATCACCAAAGCTATTTTTAGTTTCTTCCACTCTAAGGTTTTATCACTACATTCTTTATCTCTTTGATTTTGACGCGCAAAACGTCTACGTTCTCGCAAGGGGTTTTGACGTCAACGGAAGATAAATAGATAGATAGATAGTTGCACAGCGCGACGCCATTTTACGATCACATGGTTGTAGCATCATCACATGAATTGTTTGAAGGCAGGTATGATTGTTTGACAATATTCCAACGTGGAGGTTGATTTTCATGTTTATTAAACAAATCAAGGGCATAAACTGCACTTACCGAGTCAAGGGGGATAATACGTGATGTAAAATGTGGCGATTCTAGCTTAAATACAAGCCGCATTATAAGCACCCAGACGGACAGCCTCGCGGGCAAAACAAAAAAACAATACGCTTCCGCTTTTGGCAGAGGATAAAAGGAAACAGTTTGAGAAATGTCCTAAATTGAGTAAAGATTCTCGTACAATTTACTTCACTCATCACGACTTCAAAGTCTTAGTATTGTTTTGGAAATGACGCATTGGACCGGGAAGAATTAAGTACAAAAGGGAGATAATCTTAAATGCGTTCAACGTAGTTACTGTTCTTCTGTACTGCTCTCCGTCTCATCATGTAAGTTACACTGCAGATATGTTCTATGTACTTCTGGACAAGAAAACATAAGCTACATAAATGGAAATAATCCGAATACTATTCAACACAGACATCAGGTTCTTGTAAGATGCACTTCTTCGCAGCGATATGTATGTGCATTTTAAGTTTCAATGAAATGTCGGCTGTACCTTTAATAGCAAAGTGTGACTGAAGTTCAAATTGACAGAAAAATCAATAAACATATTTAAAATGTCAGCATGAAATAAAATAAATTTTATTGATACTATAGAATATACCATATCTATACAAAACACAGTAAGAAGCAAAATAAAACAGGAGCAGCTACACATATCTTTTAGATACGTCATTTTATTAAAATCGATGTATCATCTATCCTAAAAGCACAAAACATTTTACAGTAATTAATAAGTTTTAAAACAACATTATCATTTTCGTAATAAGCAACTTCTACGATGGTGCGTTTTCATACTGAGAATTTTTTCTCACTTATCAGGGGAAGGAAGTGTACAAATACTACGATTAAGTCAATTTCGCTGTTAGCGTTTACTCCCCTTGTGAGTAAAAAGCGATAGCGCTTTGATAACTGTTATCTCAAACAGTGATCAAGTAATAAGACATGCTTAATTGTCCATATACATTCAATTAATATAAATGAATAGCATTCTTTATTCGGAATATGAATGTTGTTACTGATGTTTTTCTTTAAACAAAATATTTTAGCAATTTCCTATGCTGTGCACGAAACAACGGATACTTTTTCGCACCTAATACGCAAGTGTTTCATTCGAAATTTATACGTTTTATAGATTTATAGATTTCTGATCTGAAATTTTAATCCAACAATAGTATTTAAACTGTACGAAAGGAAAAAAATAATAAAAGAAAGTGGTATGTTTTGTGATAGTATTTATTATCAGATCAGAAATCAGATTAACTTGAATAATTGATGTATTCTTCAGACTGAATGACAAGGATAGATCTATCAACTTAACCAAATTTATTCAATAATTGCATTGCACATGTTTAATAATAACAAGTATTGCTATTCAAATAAATCAAAGTATACATGTATTTGATGTATGGATGAATGGCTATACTCTGTTTTAAATGTACGCAGCTATGATAAAACATAGATTTCTTATGAAATTTGATAATATTGAATTAGGTATATTATATACGATATCTACACATCTGTTAATGGTATATCATTTCCAACATCATTCCCCTTATATTCAGAGTCCTTATCTTTGCATAATCTTAACACACACTTATCAATACGCATCAGTAGCTTTGCAGTGATCCCTAGTGACTTCAGTTTTGTTTTAAGTTCTTCCGTGGTCATTTCACTGGCGGGTTTTCATTTTCTTATACTTACGGACAATACGTAATTATATATACATTTAATTGGAGAATTATCTTGTGTCCTTGTTACTTATTATTTATAATAAAGGGTGAAACATGAAAAAAATATATAAAAAAAAGCATGAAATGTTGGCCAAAATGAACACAGATGGTAATTATTAGCACAGTTGTTTGAAGCTCTATCAACGAAATATATGTGCAGGTTAGATCTCTTGAAGTGTTCGTAGATCTCTGAAAGAGATCCAGGTTGGCAACTTTGCGCCTCGATTCGATTTTAAACGGCGATATTGAGGGCAAATGGCGTTGGAGTTTTGTCAATGATACACCACTCCAAAGAGAAAAGAATAACTGGTTTACGTACTTATATGTCTAGGATTCATTTCATGTATAGAATACACATTTTGCATTTAAAGTACATAAAATGTTCTGGTATTCGGCCATTCCGTATCCAACTTCCGGACAGTCGGAGAGAATGTATCGCTTAGCAACAAATTAAGAATCTCTGATCCCAAAATGTCTACGATCAAGGACGAGCAATTGTTCAACTCGTAAAATTGGACATATCATCATTTATACTGCCTTATTTGTCGTTGTGGAACAGAAAGAACATTTTTGCTACCCCCAGTTTGAATGAAACATACAGGGATTTATAAAAGTGTACAGTGTACAGTACCTGAAACATTTTAGCTGAATGTCCTATTGCTGAATTTCACGAACTCGCCAGTAACATAATTATTTCCAAAGTCCATTTATCATGTTTTATCGCAACTGACATTATAAACATGGCAGCAACAATTTACAAGTACTGTACAATGTATGTGACGTCATTTCTTATCTGTGTCAGTAATGAAATGAAACCATTGAGGCCTGTCAAGTGTTTATTATTAAGTTTTGTGTATCCTGTGAAAGAAAATTGATGCTCTGGAAATCATCGTTACACAGACCGCTGAAATGCATAGCACTGAATTACTTCTTGGATAAATTAACAAGAAATTAGAAAAAAAAAATAATTGGAGAACATAATTATGTAAATGTCATGGTGAAAAATATCTAACAGCGAATCAGGCGCGTAGCTGGAAACTTTTTCATAGTACGCAGGCGTAATAAAGAGGTTATAGGTATATTGTCCCTCGCTCTATTTTTTAAGTTAGAACGGCAAATCATGCATTTTGTCAGATATTTGAAGTAAAAGCATTGTTAAACATATTTATATCTTGATTTTCATTCGAAATGTATAGATTTAATTTTACAAGACCTACACACCTGTAAAATATGCACCACATCTGCAATTTGCGACTTTTTATTACAGATTTATTTGCATTACATACAATACCATAATTCTCACTGAAGGTGCACAATTCTCACCTTTTAATTAACGGATTTCTTGCACTAATATGATCGAACATATGTACACTATAACACAGAGCGAATCTTTTATCCTTTTGCTATGTAAACTGATCGATCACTTGTACAAAGTCGTCAGTCTTATTTTTGAGTCGGCTAAACGATGAAATCGTTTTGACGAGTCCTTGCTATCCAGCGATTCTCTAAGTCTAAATGGACCAAATAACACAGTGAAGGGATGTAGTTCCATTAGATTTCTCAAACTTCAAACAGTTCACTGCATGAATGAAGTTAAGTTGTGTGAATTCCCTTTGCTATGACCAATATACGATGTTATCTGTCATATTTATGACTTGTAATTGTGCAATACTCGAATGTAACTCATTAAGCATAAATGTGCATTTTATGAATTGCGCAGGCTTACAAAGCTTGCGTAACATCCAGCGAAAGACAAAAAATAGTTCCACAGGGCTCCAGATAAGATGCGTATTAGCGTAAATTACGTATAGAAATAATGCAAATAGGCATGTCTAATAATTTCTAAGCGTATAAAAACGTATATAAAATTACAGAAATGCACACAATGCTTTTTTAAAAACAAAATCTGAATCGTCTGGATGCGTTAGGTAACATAGCCGACCCCGATCAGCCTTAATTCTCCCACATTGAACGTATACACGCATCGTATGATTTCTATAAACTTTGCGTGGGTTTCTACACACACACATGAATTTTGCAGTCAGTAAACGGATAAATTATCGGAAGAAGAAGCTCTTACTGGTTTGTTTAGTTACTACAGATATTAAAAATGATTTTAATTCTTATTTTTCGAGAAATAAACAAATCGGCGAAACATTAAATTGTATTTTCTTGTAGTTTTTGAAATCGAAAGTAGATCGTCTATGTTTGGCTGCTTTCACGAAACGAAACAACTTTTTTATGAAAAGATTTAAATAAGAGGTAATTTAACCGTAAACTCCAATGTCAGATACTGCCAATTGCTGCTAAATGTCTTCGTATCATCACAATTTGTAAAATATATTGTTAAAAATGGAGAAAAATGTAATCGTATCCGGATATAATATTTTGGGTAAATATCGAGCTGTGTTATGAAATTTTAACATTCATGTAACATACATGATAGATATTATTGTAACAGAAATGATTCTAGAATTTATTTTTATTACACCTACATATAATCTATGTCAGACTGGTATTCTAGTCCTGAGGCATGGTTTGAAAGTAAAAAGATGAAGTGAAGTCATACTTTGGATATTGTAATACTAGAAAGAATCTAGATCGTAACCTTTCTGGAATTTTGACTGGTTTGGATAATTTGCTTACGATTCTGGTTCGCCAAAAAATGAAACCGTCACCCATTCTGCTTTTCATGATGACACATGGCTTGATTTTTGCAGTCAGTAAGCGGATAAATTATCCCGAGAAAGAGCTCTTACTGATTTGTTTAATTACTACTGATTTTAAAAATGATTTTATTTCTTATTTTTCGAGAAATAAACAAATCGTCGAAACATTAAATTGTATTTTCTTGTAGTTTTTGAAATCGAAAGTAGATCGTCTATGTTAGAGTGCTTTGACGAAACGAAACAATTTTTTTTTATGAAATGATTTAAATAATTTCACCGCAAACTTCAATGTCAGATACTGCCAATTGCTGCTAAACTGTCTTCATATCATCACAATTTGTAAAACATATTGTTGAAACTGGAGATTTTGGCGGTATAAAAGAAAGTGTAATCATGTCCGGATATAATATTTTGGGTAAATATCGAGCTGTGTTATAAAATTTAAACATTAAAGTAACAGACATGATAGATATTATTGTAACAGAAATGATTCTAGAATTTATTTTTATAATACATACATAGAATCAATATCAGACTTATATTCTAGTGCTGAGGCATGACTTGGAAGTAAAAATATGAAGTGACAGTCATTCATACTTTGAATATTGTAATACTAAAAAGAATCTAGAGGTAATATTTAGAAATTGAAACATAAAATTTTCAGTTAGAAATCGCACCAAAGACTGTATCAAGGGTCTACATTTTCAAAATTTCCTTGTGGTGATACCCCAAACCCTAATTGCAGGAGGGGGTATCCTCCCACACCCTCCCCCCATATTGCCACTTTACAGTTTGATACATTTGCCCTTTTACCACCTGCCACAATGCCCATTTCAAAATCTGACTGCAGTTCAAAGCGGGAAGGAACACCCCTCCCCAAACCCACCCTGCTACCGACCACGTAAAAATGGCTCAAACATTTTTTCAGCCCAGTCTGGGCCTGTCTGTCTACATGAATCAAAACGGATAATTGAAAGTACATAGACTTGGGGACTACTGACATGGTTTTGAAGGGTTAACAGGTCTGAAATAGAATAAATGATGGTTTTAACTAAAAAAGAACTGCATTTATTAATATTGGTTATCTTTTCCAAAATTGGTAGCTAGTCCGAGTAACTTCTCTTAGTTTCGAATGCGCAATTTTCCTGTCAGTGTAAACATTCATGACACTATATATTGACACTCCGCAACATTTACATATCTTTAAACGCAAAAGTAAGTATACTTTAAATTCACATCCCTTATAATATGATTGAACAATACCTAGCGTGTGACACGGTTATTGCCAGGCCCCTTATCTGTAAAATATCTGAACAGTTCTTTCGTCCATCCGTTACAAATTGTATGTGGCAATCCGCGCTATAAAATTTCAATATATAAATTTTCATATTCAAATTTTATCATGTGCGAATATATACCAGCCGATAATTGCCTGTTTTGGAAATGCCGGAGGCAAAAGTTTACTGGAAAAATATTTATAGTCATGGGCAGTATCTTAGTGTCACCTGTCAAATTGTAGTTTGTACTTTCAACATTTTTATTTTTGCGAACCACTCTTCAATTTTAGAGAAATATATTGGGTTTAAATACTTGTATAATGTCAATCAAAGTTTTACTAGGCATCGATTGAATGTCCATTTCATCTATTGTAACAAAATCTCTGTTCAGTTGGGGAAAAAAACTAAAACCAAACTGAAACTGGAAGACTCTACTACCAGTACATCAATCATTAGCCGACTCTCAGGCCCTTCAGGCCTTTGATTAAATATATTTGTTGTTAAATGAATGAAGACATTGTCATAACTTTTAAAAATTAATCACCAAAGACAAACCGAGGGGTTATTTCGACAATTTTCCACTTTATTAACCGCATCCTACATCTGAGGTAGTCATAACACAGATGATAATACATGCATGATCGTTTCCCAGCCATTTTATAATGAGGATATATGATTAGTAGACTCATGAACTCTTACCTGTACATATTTTGAGCTTCAAAGGTACTTTGTCACAGAAGAAATCTAGTATATTCAATCTAATTTTATGGGTTTTATCTTACAGTTTTTCAAGATCATACTTCCACCTATGAGAATCATTTGAAAGATGCATGTTTTGATTAAGGCCAACAGTTTCGCAAAGTATAGCACGAAAATCTCGGTAACGATATAAGATATTTAAACTTCTTCTTTTTCCCGCCTTTCATTCGCACTCGTGTATTCTGACTGGCACATGACGCGTATAAGAAATTGAGGCAGGCCAAAACGAAAAGATGCGAGAATTGAGTAAAAAAATCTTTGCATGAAGATCACTTTTCGCTACAATAAGTCGAATTTGTCCATGCTTGCAAAAATACTTTGAACAGCCGTACAAAATCGTATGTTAATAAATGAATGCTACCAATTTCATTATCCGATGCCGACGTTAATTATCGTCCGTGATCATCCATACCAAGGACATATTTGACTCAGGTATTGAACTATATTTGCGAAGCCCTAGCCGATTCGGAAACTTTTTTTACAAGAAAACATGTAAGTCGCTAAGAAAACCCACTTCATAATATTCTCTACAGACATTCTCTTTTATAATTATGAGATATAAAAAATAAAAAAATAAATATATATATATATATATATATATATATATATATATATATATATATATATATATATATAATATATATAATATGAATAAACTAAACTATAATTATGGGAAGTCGCTAATGTCGCAGTATTATGCAGAAGTTTTATTTGCTAATACGTGGCCTAACATGGATTTGAACTATGAAACTGTTGCACATGCGGTGTCGAATTGTTCTGTTAAATCGCTTATGTATCAATGCAAAGTTATTCACAAATCACGAACATCAGTTTCTTTAAAATACTTGAATGATTTATGTTGAGCATGATAAAAATCAAAAGCGACGTGTGCATTTGATTTGCAAGGTGAACTTACCTTCTGTTAGTTTCAAATCATATTTTGCCTCCAAATAAAAGCAAATGATAGATAGACCTATCATAAATAAGTGCACATTTGCAGTTTAAAGTATTAATGACAAATCCAGCATCGTAAAAATATTTTTTTAACTTATTTTACGTTGAACTAAAAAATGTGACTTACTTAATATTTCATTTTTCCCCTAAATATAACCTGCCTTAATTATTTCCGTTATATGTTAAATATGTGTGGCCAAAAAATCTCAAGTTGTTACTTTCGCGTTTAGCCATTTAAAGGCACTGACCTCGAGATTTTCGCTTGAAGTTTGGTCATATTTTGAACATCAGAACACAAGTTTTTGTTTCTAATTTGTCTTGAAATGCAAAATCAAGAGAGAGGGTGAGCGAAAACATGCTCAAGTTGGGAATCAAACCCGGGCCCCCGCGGCAATAATAATTTTCCTGCGGTCTTGACCAATACACCATAGAGGAATATGCCCGAACGGTCGATAAATAAATGTAAAACTTTTGTGATTAAGACTGTTAACCTCTAGTATCCCGATTTTTTTCACAAGTTTACTAAAACATGTACTGCGTGAAAACATTATTCTAAAAACGGATGAGTAAATTTCCATTGAATTATGTCCAAATGAATTACCAGTCTTGTCGGCGTCAGGGCATGATACAATGTATGTTTTAATGACTCGACATGATTCTTCCGAAGCCATATGTGCTACATCAAAGAAGAATAAATACATCTATTTTTATAGCTCTTTGGCTAGTTAGATATATACATTTCCGTACACTGTTCGGCAGATTTTCTGATGTTTAGCTGAACAAAGCTGATGTGAACGTTAAGATGGAAACGAGACTAATAAAATAATCAGCCTCTACGAATAAATATCGTAAATATCGGGCCGATGAATTTCTTGTTATAACCGGAAGCAGACTTTTCTTCTTTGTATTTTGGCGGGAAAACTGCAAGTGCATTCCATGATGCTCCTTCGGTAATGACCGCATGCTTATAGAAAATTACGTATTGGCGTTATATTTTCGCGTCACCAGAATGGTTACAGTGTTGAAACTTTCATATATTTATAAACAAAATGCTCTATAAGCAAATGAAAATGCATGGTTAAGAAATTGAATTTATATCGTGTCTGTACGTCCGTGACAGGCTCTGAAACGTCTGAATTTATAATATTTTTCATTAGAGTTCTTACTAGTCGGAGCCCGCCGGCTTAGCTAAATAGGGAGAGCCTTGGACTACGAATCGCGGGGTCGTAAGTTCGATACCCGTGTGGGGCGTATGTTCTCCGTGACGATTTGATGAAAGACCTTGTGTATGAAATCATTCGTCCTCTACCTCTGATTCAAGTTGGGAAGTTGGCAACAGGTTTTTACTGGTACAGAATCCAGGAACACTGCGGGTTAGGTTAACTGCCCACCGTTACATAACTGAAATAATGTTGGAAGTTGGCAGTTACTTGCAGATAACAGGTTTGTACTGGTACAGAACCCAGGAACACTGGTTGGGTTAACTGCCTGCCGTAACATTACTGAAATACTGTTGAAACCCAAAACAAACAAACAAACGAACGAACGGTAAATGCTTTCGTCATTGGTTATAACAATATACCTCTCCATGTTTTGATTTTCGTATATTTGATAATTATAGGTGGTGGGGTTTAGTGGAAAATTCATAATCATGGGTAGTGAGGTTATAGGAAAATAATAAAAAATATGGGTGATGGGTTTTTGGAGACACATTTTCGTTACACGAATATATATGTTGATAAGATTTACAAATAAACCAACGAAGTATGACTTGTACTGAAAGTTTAGCGATCAAAGATTAGTATTGTAAATATATTTTCATATAACAGCAATGAATACGGTAAAATTGAAAATGATACATAGATCTACTAAAATGCTAGGTTTCCGTCGTCGCTAATCTCGATAAAATAATCACACAGCAGATCCTCTTCATCCCAAGGCTGTTATGACGTCACAAACATTACGTCACAGTTCCTTGAAACCGTTGGGGATTTCCAAAGTAAATAAAAGTTTTATTGACTGTATTAAACTGTCGTTTGATAATTCTTCAATCATCATTGTTGTTCGATACGAATCGTTATCGGTGAATTTAGGTTTTTCTCAGAAGTGATTCACCTCGAATTTGAAAACCGGAAGCTGGAGAAGGTATTACGGAATACCAGTACGGCGATTTCGATGGTTTAAGACAACGAATAAAAGGAAGAACTTGGGTATGTTACTTAGTAGATGTGCTCAGCGTCCCGAAACAGGAATTATTGTTAAACTAATTGAAAGGGTGTTTTCATTGAAAGTTGACATGTGATCCGATTTATCAGGCGATAAAAAATGACAAAAAAAAACAAGATTTACTTGCCAATCTGTACTTTTTCATAGTATATTAGGTGAGTGGGATATGGTAATGCATATATTTATCGATAGAGCTTCAAGCGCCTGTTATTAGTTCTCGATTCCCCATTCATTATGAAAGACATGTGCATCTGTCCACTGTTAATTACATCTCATTAAGAGATAAACATCTTTTTGGCGTAAATCGGCACGCACTAGAAAACAGTTATCAATTTTGTAATCTCAAAATAATTACGCACGCCCCAATGTATGCTTTAGTGTTGTAAAACCTGTGTCCGGGATAGCATAACATAAATTTCAAAATAACTTAAAGACGTTTCTAACTGCATTAAAATATCATATATTGTGGTTAAATGTACGGATAACAAATTCTCATTTCTAAACGATTTCAACTCTGAATATATGGCTGTCATTTACTCTTATTATATTAAGGTCATGACTTATTTGAGATGTGCACAACTATTAACACGGCAAACAGTATAAACTATTAAACAGCCATTTATATAAGAAGTCATGATAATATACACTTATTGCATAACTTGCAGGTGTACAATCAAAAGTTTTGCCCCAGGTCTGCACTGAAAGATCACAGTTTTGACTTCAGAAAACAAGAGGCCCAAGTGGGCTTACGTCGCTCCACTGAGGCCAAATTTGACCTAATTAATTAGATTTTGCTTGTGACAAAGTATTACATATGACGATGGTAACGATATATTTTGAGTTTCAAATCATTATCTTACAAAGTACCAAAGTTATGTCCAGAAAACAGAGTTTGTCCAAAATTTAAATTATGAAAGGGGCATAATTTGGTCAAAAATGCATATGAGAGTTATGTGGATTGTCACCACACATGCAGATGGTGATGATAAAGATACATTTTAAGGTTCAAGTCTTTATCTTATGTTGCAGTAAAGTTATATCCAGAAAGCGAATATTGCTAAAAATCTTCCTGTAATGTAAATTCGCGTATTTAGCTTTCATTTATCTCTCATTGGTATGAAACGGCATTATTTTGTAAAAAAACAAAACAATCAGAGTTATGAGGAATGTAATTACACAGGCAGATGATAAGAATAAAGAAATATTTTTAATTTCAAGTTACTAAAGATATTTCTATAAACGAAGCTTTGGAAAAAAAAAAAAAAAAAAAAAAAAAAAAAAACATGAAAATAATTCCAAGTATAACACCTTGGAGATCTTGACCTTATGTCCATGCACATACTTTGCTTGTATGCTGGACAATGATTATATGAAGTTACAGTAAGATATAAGCAACAGTTACAAAGATTTGACAGAGAAACAAAGGTTGCCGGAAAACTTTAACTTTAAAAAACCCTAAGTATAACACCTTGGCGACCTTGTCCTTATGTATAATCGGCGCAGTTTCAACAGATACTTTGCTTCTATGCTGGGCAATGGTCATGTGAAGTTACAGGAAGATATAAGCAATAGTTACAAAGATATAACAGAAAAACAAAGGTTGCCGAAAACGTTTAACCTTAAATATAACCTAAATATAACACCTCGATGACCTTGTCCTTTTGTACAATGGCCCATCCCCTGCACATACTTTACTTTTCTTGTATGCTGGACAATGTTTATGTGAAGTTACAGTTAGATATAAGCAATAGTAACAAAGATATGACAGAAAAAACACAAATGTTGCAGCAAAAAACCTATATCGAAGAAAGGTCATGACGACGCCGGGGCAAGTAGAATAGCCCCACTATTCTCCGAATAGTTAAACTGAAAAATAATAAAAACAATATTGAAAAAGATTGTTAATACTATTTCTACTTTTAGCTCTAACGGCCCCTAAAAGGGGTCAAGTGCCCCCATTTGAACAAACTTGGAAGAGTACCATAAAATGACGCTTCCAACCAAGTATTTTGAAGATCAAGCGGTTCATGAGAAAAAGTCATTTCAAGGTATTTCAATTTTTAGCCCTAACAACCCCTAAACGGGGACAAGTGCCCCCATTTGAACAAAATAGAGAAAGGACCTTATAATGATGCTACATACCAAGTTTGATGAAATGCCATCAAACGATTCATGAGAAGACGTTGTTTAAAAGTATTTCTTTTTTTAGCTCTAGTAGCACCTGAAAGGAGCCAAGTACCCCCATTTGAACAAATATGTAAGAGGACCTTATAATGATGCTACAGACCACGTTTGATGAAGAGTCATTAAGCATTTTATGAGAAGAAGTCGTTTAAATGTTTTTTTTTTCTATTTTTAACTCAAGCAGTCCCTAAAAGGGGCTAAGCGCCCCCATTTGAACATTATTGGGAGAGAAATATATAACAATGCTGCAGACCAAGATTGATGAAGATACATCAAGTGGTTCATCAGAAGAAGTTGCTTAAAACTATTTCTATTTTTAGCTCTAGCAGCTCCAAAAAGGGGTCAAATTTGATAGAGGGTCATATAATGATGCTAAAGACTAAGTTTGATGAAGATCAATCAAGCAGTTCATATCAAGAACTCCTTTAAAGGAATTTCTATTTTCAGCTCTAACGGCCCCTAAAAAGGACCAAGTGCCCCAATTTTAACAAACTTGGGAGAAGACCTTATAATGATGCTACAGACAAAGTTTGATGAAGATCCATCAAGCAGTTCATGAGAAGTCCTTTAAAGGTTTTTTTTCTATTTTTAGCTCTAGCGGCCCCTAAAAGAGTGCAAGTGCCCCCATTTGAACAACCTTGGGAGAGGTCCTTATATTGATGCTACAGACCAAGTTTAATGAAGATCCATCAAGCTTTTCATGGGTAGTCTTTTTTTAAAAGTTTTTTTAGCTCTAGCGGCCCCTAACAGAGTGCATGTGTCCCCATTTGAACAATCTTAGGAGAGGTCCTTATATTGATGCTACATACCAAGTTTGATGAAGATCCATCAAGCTGTTCAGGAGAAGTCTTTTAAAAGTTTTGTTTTCTATTTTTAGCTCTAGCGGCCCCTAAAAGAGTGCAAGTGCCCCCACTTGAACAACCTTGGGAGAGGTCCTTATATTGATGCTACAGACCAAGTTTGATGAAGATCCATCAAGCTGTTCATGAGAAGTCTTTTAAAAGTTTTTTTTCTCTATTGTTAGCTCTAGCGACCCCTAAAAGAGTACAAGTGCCCCCATTTGAACAAACTTGTGAGAGGTCCTTATATTGATGCTACAGACCAAGTTTGATGAAGATCCATCAAGCTGTTCATGAGAAGAAGTCATTAAAAGATTTTTCTATTTTTAGCTCTACCGACCCTAAAAGGGGCAAAGTATTCCCATTTGAACAAACTTGATAGAAAACCTCACCAGGATGCTACAGACCAAATTTGGTGTTATTCTGACTAGTAGTTTTAGAGGCGAAGATGTTTAAATAAAAATGTGGACGCCGGACTGCAGGACCATCTGCCCTATACTATTAGCTCACCCTGAACCTTCAGATCAGGTGAGCTAAAAACACTGTGGGGAAACGGACACCGGATATAGCCCGGAAAGTGATCAATCAATAAACGTTTTATTTTGACACACGGTAAGTTTTTTAACGTTTTTGATATTTTATGGTGATATATTTATCAAAATCGAAGAGTTTCGAATAGTTTGATCATATGCAATATACAACTATGATGGAGATGTGTCTCCACTCTTGTATAATGGCACAATTCTCGCTGAAAGTTGCATGATCGCTCATCGCTCATAACTGCTCAGTAATGTGGTAGAATTTCAAACATAAAACAACAAACAAAAAATAAGAATAACAACTTAATCGAGCGATCTTATTATAATTACATCATCCCGTATTGTGTAAGATATCAATACGATATGTTTTGTTGTTACTGAGATATTTATACTATTTGATGACCTAAAAGTGTACTGGGGATAGCCAAAGCAAATAAATAATTGCACAGGGGATAGCTATTAAGTGGACTGAGGACAGTAACAATGTATTTTGAATAATGAGACTGCGATAATAATTACGGCTTTTTGCCCTCTACGTTAATTCGTGGGGATATGATTTCACCATTGTCCATATTGAGGGATTAGAACAAAAGTGTGTATTTACTTATAACAGTTTCACTCTGACTTCTCGGTTTGCTAATCTGTCTTTTCGTCCAATTGTCTAACTGATCGGCCTTCCAGAGCAATACTTGCAATGGTTGGTCAAACTGAGTAGATATTGCATAAACAGATGGGGTTCGGTTACTTCCTTAGTTTCTAATGTGCAATTTGCAATTCAATCTAGATAAAATTTGTCCACAAAAATAAGTTGTTTTTTTTTTCAAATCAGTTAAGAATGGGTAAACAATATTGAGTGCACACGAGTATAGATTAGTTAACCATAGTGTGTGTTTTCACAAGCCTCAACGTTCGAGTCGCAAATATTTGAATGTAGTATCAAGTTTAAATCTGATTTATCGAGGGACTCAAAACATATGCGTCAACATTAAATCGCCCCTATTGGATGTACGCACGTATTGAGTGTAATTTATACTGACTAAAGGTTAGGGTTAGGTTTAACATAGGTTTAACAGTGTACGTTCAATGCGTGCATACACTCAATGCGGGAGATTTAATACCGACCGAAACAGATGGCCTTAGAATTGACGTGGTGTTTGCTATATATGGTATAGCTTTCAATTGTAAATCACGTCGGCACGTTTTTCACTCAGAAGTCATCAGTTAGGAATGATTTATTGTGGTCTAATTTGGTACACTTGACGCTTTTTCTAAGACCGTGCTGTGCATTTTGGTATCTTTTTACTTAGTACAGACAAATGGTCTCTGCACGTTAACTACAGAGAGAAACTAAATATTGCGACCAATCTTGATATTTAAGCAGCTTGCTTATAGACGTTGATTTTGAAAAGCATGGATCAAATTCATTGTTACTTAGATTAAATTAGAAATACAATTATAGGTCATATCGCGACTTTCCAGCTTTGATGGTGGGAGAAGACATCAGGTGCCCGTCCGTGCATTATTTCATCACGAGCGGGCACCTGGGTAGAACCACCGACCTTCCGTAAGCCAGCTGAATGGCTTCCCCACATGAAGAATTCAATGCCAAAGGTGAGGCTCGGACCAATATCGATGAGAGGCAATTGATTTGAAGTTGGCGATCTTAACCACTCGGCCACGGAGGCCCCTCAAAATAACGTGTAGTTAAAGTCTTAATCCGAAATTCACAGAAAAATTATGTTATGGATAACACAGATCAAACACTTACAGTCGGCAATATATTGGATCGTTATATAGATACATGCTTAAATTCTTATCTCATAGTGGTAAGACCTAGAGATTTGTCGAATAATTGGTAACGAAGATGATATTAAAGGTTGTTGCCCTGGCCCTATCCGCCTCGAGTAAAATGTTCTATGTCTTGCTACCACTTGCACAACATTTGGATACTAGTGATAGACGTACGTATGGTAAATATTTCTAAAGACTGGAGTAAATGAATAAGTTTGAAAAGGACATATATTGTACATGAACAGTGTTACTATCAATCAGAATACAGGGTTTTTGTCCCGGCATTTTAATGCTATCCTCAGTACACATTTGTCAACTTGGAAACTATCCTCAGTACATAATACGGCTATCCCCAGTACAGTATTGTAAACATTTCTAAGGGCATATCTTTAACAGTTTAAAAGTTACATTGCTAGTTCTTACGATAAAAATAGCTTAGCTTATGCTTGTAAAATCGTACGATTCAGATTTCTAATTTATTCGAAATATTTCTTAAAAATAACATTATATTTCAAACATCGTTTTTATCCAATGACAAGCGAGGGATTTTCAAAAAGTAACCAACTTATTTTCATATTGTTTCATAACTGAAGAATCTGATCCACTTAACCATGAAGTAGTTCAAAATTAATGAGTATTCATTGTTCCGCCTACTATGGATTTCCCACATTCGAGGATGCGGAGCAATTACCAAAGCAGGGACTGCATACAAGAAATAATGTGTCTATGTAATAAACGGACCAAATAGATAAATGAGCCGTGATATGAGAAAACCATCATAGTGGGTTTGCGACCAGCATGGATCCAGACCAGCCTGCGCATCCGCACAGTCTGGTCAGGATCCATGCTGTTCGCTAACAGTTTCTGTAATTACAATAGGCTTTGAAAGCGAACAGCATGGATCCTGACCAGACGTCTGGCTCAGCTCAAATATCAAATTATGTTTTTAGTTTCATTTTAATACAAGCTGTACTTCCATAGTTCAAGTTTGACCTTTCTGCACCTTTCACTACCTCTACTGGTCTAAAAATAAACCAGGGTGCACTTAGATTCTACTTTGTCTTGTTTTATTTATACATGTAGTTGCTTGAATTGTACTGTTAGATCATTACGAGTTAAACCTGCATATTATATTTCCGTTGAATAAGAATATAAAATTGTGTTCCACAAACTACTCGATAAGACTTAGTCGTTTACTATGTAGTTATGATATAAACTAAATTAAAATCTTCTAGCACTGGATCAACCGCTGTTTTGCTAAAGTTGGCACTAAAATGACCTTGTATAAAGTTGTAGTAAACATGTACTTCTCCATCATGAGTGAAGATAAGACTAGCCAATGAATTAACAGAAGGCGTGGTTAGTTTACTTCAGGGAGAGCTTTTTGCGGTTTTGACCTGTCAATTAAATGAAACGGGGCGTTAAACTATAAGCCGGTTATAGATACACTTATTGAACTTCTAAATGCATTAAGTTTTGCCTTCACTACGCTACGCTCCGTTTCGGCAAACTTAGTTGCATTAGAAGTTCAATAAATGATCTATAACCTGTAAATATTTGTCGAAATTCTGTGAATTTTGAGTTGATCATCTCAGATTTTTAGTAAAAGTTTTCATGCTGTGCTAAATCGTAATCATTATACAATACTCCATAGTCCAAATTTAGCATTCAGCTATTAGTTCAAACACTGGTTTCATTTGTGGATACGGTAGATAAGCGTTAATACAGCAAGATCTTACCTCTGGTGAAGAAAAACAACTGCACATTTGCCTGTTTAATTATCATTCTCTGAGCTATATCCGGTGTCCGTTTCCCCACAGTGAAAATAGGTAACGACATTTTCTCCAATATTTGACTTCAGTCAAGCCAACTACAGTGTTGAACTATAGACTGGTCAAAAGGACATACAATGGACTGGCGGCAATTTATTTAGGGAGTCATGTAATAATTTTGACTAGTTATACAATAGTTGCATACTGTTATCCTATTGTAATAAATATATTTGCTTGATACTTTGGAAACTTTGATACGTTTTGCAGTGATAATCAAAAAAATATCTCCATCATCTGTGAAAAATCACTCTACCTTCATAATTCATATATATATATACTTTTGATAACATCAAAGATGAGAACATCACTTTATTAACACAGCATACATGTACGAGTATACAAATAGAGAAGCATATATGAATTATTACAAATTTTTCATGACTCCACATCTAAATAACTGTTGGAACCATAGCATGAAGTATTGGCTGGTCTATAGCAAGTCACTAAAATGTGCTGACCTAAAGAAAAAATCGTGGGATAACAGTTTTTAGTTTACTTCTGATGCCATACCATAAAAATATTTGTAATGACTTGCCAGTCAATAGCTAAATTCAATGCCCTTAGTCATTTGGAACTTAGGCAACAGTTTTGGCTTTTGACTGGCAAGCTATTTAAGTGTATACAATAATTGAACATTTATAAATATTTGTTAAATGTATTTAACTGTTAAATATTGCAATACCATTTATGACAAAATTTCATTTTTAACAGTACACCTGTAAGTATTTCACTCATTTGCAATAATATAGTTTCCAGTTCTAAAATGTGCCCAAAGTGTATTGTAAATGCATCAAAAAAGGTCTTTAATATTTCAATATATCAATTTCTTAAAATAACTAACTATATTTGTGAATTTCTTGTATAAATGTTTTGTGCAAATGTTAATGCAAAATGACATATTATAATCTGTGCTCCTTCAATAAAGTTCTGTTCTGTTCTACAGTGTACAATGTAAAAAATATGTTTAAGATATAATATAAATTTTAACCCTTTTCTAGTATGATGTCAGATGTAAGACACAGCACAAGATCCATTTGAGAATATCTTTATTTTGCTGCCAGACCATAAAGTGCTCAGATGTGGAATGGCACACACATCTATAATAAAAAACAACAACAACAAAACTGCAACAAATATACATTTAACCTACTAAGGTGATAACAACCTTTTAGTCAATACCAAAATGTTAATATTCGATCAAAACAAATCTACTGTATTCATGACAACAAGTGGAAGTTACACTGAGTTATAGATTTTATCTATCAGCCTGTTATCAAGTAAGGATTTTAAACAGACTTTTCATTCTTTTACATAGAGGAACTTACACCTTTATTCAATTAGACTAGTCTTCAGTTAAAATTACATATTCAAGTATACCTCGAACCTGCACGAGAGCTAATTATAGATAAAATATTAAACAAACTGTAATGACAATTCTATGACAACTAATCATAACTTTTACTAGCAATTACTTTAAACACTGGTAATACATGTCACAGGGTGAGAAAAATGTGCAGTCAGACCGGGATTCGAACCCATGACCTCGGAATACCCTTCAGATGCTTTACATGACTGAGCTACCCTACCGCCAACACACTTTCTCCCCGTTTTAATATTCAGGTCCTATATTGTGACATATTTCCCCACAATTTTGAAATTCGTCCTTGATTTTTTTTCAGTAGGTATTTTATATATAAGCAATTACAGGCATCGGAGACTAACCAGTGTGATGCCGTCACCGTCCAAAGCTAGGCGCCAAATGTCAGACCGGGACTCAAACCCGGGGACTCAGAATACCGTTCTGATGCTCTACCGACTGAGCTACCCAGCCGCCTACACATTTTCTCCCTGTTTTAATATTCAAGTCCTATACCTTGACATACAATACATACAGTTTGATTACAATACCGGAATTCTAGACTCTGGGTCTAGAGTAAAGATCCGAGCAAGTCCAATTTGATGTGATCCTAGGAAATATTGAGATTTTTTTTCGTAACCTTAGGATGGCCAGCACATATTTATTCAATCTCGCCAGGCATATATATGTTTTTGACAACACAGAATATGACGTCACTCGACCTTCAGCTATCTCCGGAAGTAAAGAAAATGAAAGCAGAAAGCCTTATTTGATTCGTAGATAGTCAGGGGTCACCCCATGTGAATGTATGCGCTTTGACTGTTGGGGAGTCAATTTTCAGCACTTTCTAACGAATTGAACTTACCTGGGCTTTAGGCATGTCAGCTTTTCATGCACGAAAATGTATTTGAGCTCGGGATAAACACAAATCCCACAGGGGTCCGTAGCGGACCATGGGTACATTGATAATTTTGGAACTTCATCAAATCGCTCAAAATGTAGTTTTTGATGTTGTCTGAGAGTGTCAGTATATGCCTCGGATCTAAGATATAACCGTATTTATGAGCTGCAGACCTAGACATTTCAGAAATATTTTCAAAATATATTTCGTATAATAAATGTTGATTTATTATAATTATGAAGCGTGAAAGGGCCATCAGACGCTAATACGTTTTTGTTATGTTGAGACTGCGGAAAGGATATGAGCAATATCCCCACGCGCGTCAAACACTCGAAAGACCAACATAGTTGAAGGAATTTCCGATGGAGTTTTCATCGTTGCTGACGCTTTACATGCTTTAAGTTTAAATGCCAATTATTTCACGATTTGGCCATAAATTCAAATAAAACTTACATGTATTGAAAGGGGATTCAATTCCTGTTATGTAAAAAATATTAAATAATACCAAGAATTACGAATTTTCTGGTGATGTAAACCTATGTATTTACTGTACACAATTAACGTTTACCGTTTCTACACTAGTGATAAAACCGATAACTTTACATGGCTCTGTTTTGTGATTAATACAGAGTGATTTACCTTCCATTATTTTGGTCCTTCAAAGTTTTGAGCTTTAGATTGCCCGTCACAAATATAAAACAATCCGAATGTCGAGTTATTAAAGACAGTCGCTAGGGGTCCGGTAACCGGACCTCTAGATCCCGATTCTAGAGGTCCGGTTACCGGACCCCTAGACAACCCTTGTAGGGCTGTTTAGATGTCGGGTAATCAACAAGAATAATGAATATGGTAAATGCAATTGGAAAATTTCATTTATCAATCAAAAACAGGTGTGATGATGATCTTGTTTTGATTTCAATATTTTGAATAGATTGCAAGTGACCGGAAATAGAAGTATTATAATACTTCAACCCCGATAGAGACACGACCGCGATTTTAATATATTAGTAATTAGCCATTTGAGCGTAGTATATATATATAATCTTGTATCTGTTTGTATAGTGTTTTTCTCGGGATTGCAAGATTAAAATAATAAAGTTTTGTTTTATTTAGTATTTTACACTTGATTTATGCTAATGCTTAATTCATTTATTGCTAGGGTAAGTAACAGTGACTTTCGGAAATAACCGATAAAATTCCGATATGTCTCCAACCCGAATGAGAGCTGTTTAAAAAAAAAAAAAAAAAAAAAAAGTAATAAAGGAAACTTTATGACAAAAATGAGAGATTTTTCAATCAGTTATCATACACACTGGTAACACAGAAAAGAACAGTACAAGTATATTGATTACCGGTCCTCTAGCCACTTCAGTTATTAAATGTAACTCAGATCCGAGCCACTTCCAATGGAACTTTTTATATACCTATCATTAAGTATTTATCATTTTTGTCGAATAATGTTTTGATCATACACCTTTGACCTCTTACCTTTCAAATTTGATTGAAGTTTGTCACATCTGAAGTTCTGTAAAATAGTTTCCCCTGAGCAGATGAGTAACCTCTACCTACGCCCCTATTAGCATTGGAATAACTATTAGGAGGCTAAGCATTATGAAAAATGGAATATATACATAGAAAAAGTAAACTGAGATACAGTACCTACCGTAAAACTAGTAGAGCTAAAACTTTCATGAAAATTTCATATTTTCAAGAACTGATGACAACACAGGCACCTGGTTGCACTGATGGTAGTTTTATATAAATGAGCTAGTACCGAACTGTTGGTGTTTTAAACCTCTGAAGTAGCGCTTTCTGAGTATAAAAATATCAACAATATGTCGAAAAAAATCGCTTTTTAAAGAATCTTAAAAATTTGGTCTTAAGATAGATATAAATAGAAGGCATTGTACTCCGCCATTATCGGTCATTATCGGCAACGGAACTACGGTCGACCAAAGCTTGACTGGTTTTGCAAACGGTAGTAAGCCACTTATTTATCGTGGCGTGGTAACTAGAACTACCTAACCTATTCCATGCGTTAATATTACATATTAACTCTGTATTATTAAGACAGATCAATGGAACAGACTGTAAAACGAACTGGAGTACATGTCGCTTTTTTCCTACACAGCTAGAACCATAACACAAAACACGTTGACTAGGATTGTACAAGAACTATCATTACAATTTTTCCCAGACTTCACGACGGAGCTCCAGAAATTCATAGTTTTAACATGACATCACCGTACGTTAGGGGTTCTAACTGACCAATCAGAGAGCTGCATTTTCGAGTACCTGCCAGTTTCCACTTGGGTATAACGAAGTATATTTACAATGAACATATAGTGACTTTAGAAATAAATATCACACTATTTTAGATATAAAATTAAGCTTTTTCATAGCATATGCTTCACATAATGCTACAAACAACAAAACTTTGAAGTTTCGTTCAATTATTATATGGATTTAATACCTTTCTTTTAGTTTAAAGTTTGAGATTTTACACAGGGGATCTATGATAAAGTCCGAGTAAAATGTAATCATTACCAAAGTGGAATAAGTATCATTGCGCAATGTTTTGGACATGATAAAATTATGAATTGTAATAACTGATTTGGTCTATTGCTGTACAATTATGTTTTCTTGTCTCTTGACATGGTATTTTTCAAACATCTGATGTTGTTGGAGGAATATATAAGGTGTGCCTGCAGGTATAATTTCATTAGACACCTGGATAGAACCACCAACCTTCCATGTACCAGGATAAATTCTTTAAGTGAAAGATTTCTACACCAAAGCAGGACTTATAATCCACACTGGTGAAGAGCATGTAAATGTAACCCCTCAGTTATGGTGATAGTCTGTAAAATTTTACCTACCAGCCCTATGTAAGGTTTTGGAATAACCTTTTTGACATTTCACTAGTTTATAAGACCACAGACGCTATAATAATCTATTTCATTTTTCAAACTTGTAATTATCAATCCGAATTTAAACAAATCATCACTTTATCTTAGACAAAACTGACTTCAAAAACTTAAAATTCTATAGCCTTCTGAACATTGCCCCCATAATAGCTGAAATTTTCATCGATAAAATGGATATTCTCAAATTGCTAGCTAACCTAAAACCAGACAAAGCTGCAGGACCAGACCATTTTTTTCCAGTTGTCCACAAGGAACTTAATGATGAAATTGTTGATGTTCTATTGGTAATCTTCCAATAATCTATCTCCTCAGGCACTGTTCCCACAAATGGAGATAAGATTTTGTTTGCCCGCTATTCAAGAAGGGGGACCCGCGTGACTTGGCAAATTATTTGTTATATCAGTCACTGTGTTAAACACTAGAACACATCTATACCTCCAATGTCTCTGTCCACCTTTCTAAACGTAACATTCTTTATGACCTCCAACATGGCTTTTCTGAAGGAGATATTGTGAAACTCAAATAATTGAGTTAATAGATGAGCTGATTAACAGCATTTTCAATCGTAAACAAACTGACTTAATTCTACTTGACTTCAGTAAGGCTTTTGTTAAGGCTTCTTCTAAAATTTCCGGATCATGGTGTCTGTCCACAAGTCTTCAAGTGGTATTATGCATTTCTACTTGATAGAAAGTCAATTTGTAGTTTCTGAGGGCGAAATTCCAAAGAAATACCAGTGACATCTGGGTTTCCACAAGGTTCCATCCTTAGACCTAAGTATTTTCTATTTTATATTAGCGATCTCCCATTTTCAATCAAGTCTCAAATCCGACACTATGCCGACGATAATGTAATATACATGTACCTAAGCTAGAACGATGGGAAAATGAGTGGGACATGGAGTTTAATCCTTCTGAATTAGGCACTACATGTCACAAAAATCAATGCTGCCATCAAAACAAAATATTTACTCCATGGCTATATTTTAGAGTTAATTGCCAGTGCAAAATATCTTAGTGTGACAGGTCTAAAATTTCACTAAATTATCTTTAAATGGTAATAAACTCTTAATCTCATAATCATAAAAGGAATCATCACATCAACCAACGAAAACGTCAAAACATAAGCATACAAATACTTGTCCGTCCACAGCTAGAATATTCATACACCATCTTGCACCCAAGCAATAGTATGGAATAACCTTGACCTTGTAGAATAACCTGACCGCAAATATTCAGATGTACTGTGGAATAATATTGACCATCCTGACCTTGAAGCTTTTAAAGTGGCTGTAGCAACCATGCTGTACATGTACTAGACCAGAGAGCTATGATTTTTATCTTTTAATGCTTGTTCATTTTTAATCACACTTACCATGCTAACATTCCTTTAGCCTTCTCATTTTAGCTGATGTTGGACCCATCAGCCTTTTAGAACTCTTTTTCACCTTAACTAGCAAGTCGACGTGTATCCTATGTCTATAACAGTCGAGAGATGAGTTGACATTAAGAGAGAGAGAGAGAGAGGAAGAGAGGGGGGGGGGGGGGGGAAGAGAGAGAGAGAGAGAGAGAAAGAGAGAGAGAGAGAGAGAGGGAGAGAGAGAGAGAGAGAGATTACCTGTCTGTACCCATTTATGAAGTATATACCTACCTTTCATACAGAAATACAATTTTCAATTTCTATAAGTTAAAAATCTGACATGTAGATTGTCAAAAAGTTCTTTTACTATGATTTAATGTAGTGAGCTTGTTTTTGTCCTTGTATAACCCATTTATTTTTATCACATTGTTAAAAAAGACAACAGTCATGCTCAACGTTCAAAAGCCGGAAATAATTTAGTGGTTCAAAACCTTTTGCAAAACCAGTCATTACCCGTCTTACACCGGTCAAACATTTCCGTTGCCTTGTCAGATCTGCCTTATATTTGAATAATATACCAAAACTTTATTTTTAAAAGAGATTCTCTTACAGTAAATCAACTTTTTGAATACAGGGAGTACTGGTGCACGTATTAAAACCAACAAACTGTAGGTACAGGCCAATATAGGAAAAATACTATCAGTGCAACCGAGTGCCTGTAGATGACAAGACCTTCGTTGACAGCAAATGGTGTAAACATATTAAAGGGAAGTCACCACTGTTAATCAATTTGATTGTAATTACATTGCGCGCTTGTATTTAAATGCGCGAATAATTTTGAAATTATGAGATATATATATTTTACATTTGTATTTATAATATTGTCCATAGTGCTCAATAAAATCAAGCGTAATTATGATTACATTTCAACACTTTACTGATGGGAAGGCGAATCCAATCCTTACCGATGTAATTTCAGTATCGCCTCTTTGTTATTCAGTAGAACTGCCGCCATTTTATGACGTAGACAACATTGACGTAGATCCTGTCTACAGTACTTTTCCGGTATACAGTTTACAATAAATTCTTTACGGAAATGATCAAAAATTAAATTTTCAAATCAAAAATACAATTTGCAAGAAATATCATCTTTCAAACTAGAACCGTAAGACGATGAATCCATATACTTTTTATAGAAATCCATTGCACACTGAGAATGCGCATTTAACATGCTCAGTTTTGCACGCTGGGCATTCGCATTTAACCTTCTCGGTTTGGCACGATGGCATGCGCAGGAGAACTTTTTTTTTGTGCGGCAGCGCAAGCTGCACGCTGAGCATGCGCATTAACTAATTCTCGTTTTATGCACGCGTTTCTAACCCTGCAACACGTTTCACGTTTCGTCTTCAACACGCGTGTTGCTCGCGTTTTCACGCAAACTTGGGGAACAAACTCACAGGCGCTACTGTATTCTTATTCTTTGTTGGCTTACTAGGTTGTGGAGTGCTGTTTTCTATCTTTGCTTGTCTATCTTCTATATTGTTAATACTCATGAGTTTGAAGGCCTGTTGGTAGTCATTATCTCTAATACCACATGCTTTTCCTTCTTTCTTGAAGAAATGTTGACTTTTTAACGTCATTAATACTGCTTTCTGCAGAGTATCTGATCTGGATTGTTGTACGTAAACTCGCAACTCACATTCATCTAAAGCTTGTAAGAAATATGTGATGGCTTCTTGTTCTATGGTTAAAGATGTAGCTCCTGGGAGTGATTTTCTTGTACGTTCTTTAATGCTAGATGCGAGATCTTGAATAGTCTCATTTTATTTTGTCGTCTGCTTCGAAACTGCGCTTTGTACAGGCCACTCTTGTTATTAGGTTTAAACATTTCTCTGAGGATCTCCTTCACTCTATCATAGTCATTATGTTTATCTACTGAAATGTCACTTAATGACCCAAGGACCTTGCCTTTCAGATAAATCCTTGAATTCATGGCTTTATCACGGTTTGACCATCCATTCATTGCTGGTACTATCTGTAGTCTTAAAGGTTGGCTATTACTATAATATCCTACGTCCATGTTTCTAGGCGCCATAGAAATATGCGAACCATACTTGTTATCAATCGCTAAATGTTATTACCTTACGTCCGAAAAAACCTAGTGTTGTTATAATTGCAATCATTAAGTCTACTTATACTCGGTTGCGTCATAGATACAGCTGCAGTATCTCTAGACATCCGTACTGGACCATCAGTAAAATAATCATATCCATTCTCCTCAGGGTCTCTGCTTGAAGAATGTCGTACACTAGGTGTCGTTGCCACCTGCTCGTGGTTCGCAAATATTTGACCGTCCGGTAGTATGTAAATCTCATGCGACCACCCCGAACCCTCAAGACTAGCTACAGTAATGGTATGTTTCATTAGGACACCCTCAGCCCCACACCTATTAATTTCTTCAATCCCCATACATCTGTACTGATTGCGTTTAAGTTCATTTCCCTCACTGTAATTATTGTCCATTACCGCTACGGAAAAAGGCGGTTCCACCCGGGTCCTTCTATCCGGGCTAGTCTATATCTGTCTTTGCATTCTAAAGGTCACCTCCTCACTCGGAGTCGCCGCCAAGATTTCCGCATCCAGACTATCGTTTTCCTAGGAGTGAGTGGCGTTATAGATTTTCTATCGTAGGTTGTATTTTCATTTTGCTGGTTCTACTCATGGTCATCTTGGTGAGGTTTATCTATATATAATTCAATAAGTTGTATGCTGAAGTAGCGGGTTGATCTCTACTCATCATGGTGTGTCTGGGTATGCTGACAATGCGTAATCCTAATAATTGATGCAGAACTGCTTAAAATCTATTAAAATCTGTACGGACTCAGTTGTTTGGGGTTGTACTGTATTATGGGAGACGTATATATGATGAGTTGCACTGTATCAGCTAATCTGAAAATTTCTAAGTATGTTTATATTTATATAAGAACAAAAATAAACATAAATATACGAAGTCCTCTTAGGGTTCAGTTGTTCAGGATTGTACTGTATTCAGAAGGTCATATATATAGGGTCTTACTGTACCAGCAAATCTAAAAAGAAAATAAAAAAGATATCTAAGTATGACTATTAAAAGTAATTAACTAATTATAGTG
Source organism: Mercenaria mercenaria (assembly GCF_021730395.1). NCBI lineage: Eukaryota > Metazoa > Mollusca > Bivalvia > Venerida > Veneridae > Mercenaria > Mercenaria mercenaria. The sequence goes on from NW_026463527.1 coordinate 42,283, forward strand.
ATGAAATAGATGATCAGTCTCTCTGCTGTGATGAAAGTTTCACTATATGGCTTCATCATCGTCTTAGTCAAATTATGTAAACCAAATTATTCCAGTAATTAATTTATTTGAAGTGTTTCTTCTCGAAATTTGCCAAGTTTCACCAGTAAAGCAAAAACACCCGAAGAAAACAAACTCTGTCAATAGGTGTAACAACCATAGTATTCGTAGTCTCCCTTTGTTTATGGAATTGGGCGGAGTTGACCTTGACGGTATGTTGATGTTTATTGAGTAAATATGTAGAATGATTCAAGTAAGGCTAACTGAATATTTCTTTATGAATTATCAGGTTTAAAGCTTCAGAAACGTAGGTTCAGATCACTGCCTAGCTGCTCACCAGTGTTACGAAAATTTGATCCATGTTATTTCGTCACCGTGACTCGACAGCTTCAGTTGATTGGGTGGAAAAATCTCTCAAAGTTGTGGTAACGTGATTAAGGGCCAAGGCTGATAATTTATAGGGGTGGTCTCAATATTTTAGTCGCACTTCTATAATTGACGATTTTGGGCCTCCGTGGCCGAGTGGTTAAGGTCGCTGACTTCAAATCACTTGCCCCTCATCGATGTGGTTTCGAGCCTCACTCGGGGCGATGAATTCTTCATGTGGAGAAGCCATCCAGCTGGCTTACGGAAGGTCGGTGGTTCTACCCAGGTGCCCGCTCGTGATAAAATAATGCACGGAGGGGCACCTGGTGTCTTCCTCCACCATTAAAGATGCAAAGTCGCCATATGACCTATCATGTGTCGGTGCGACGTTAAATCCAACAAAAAAAAATTGACGATCTATCTCTGAAGTCGTAGTTCTTTAGGTGTTGTGATTCAGACTAAGACTCAAGGTCTTGTCTCTCTGAAGGTGATGTAGCTGCTTCTCTATGACCAAAATGTCACAGGCTAAAATTCACGGCTTGAACGCTAATGATTACACCGTGTAACAGTTATAATAATTTATTTTATCAATAATTTAGTTCAAAGATGCATTAATTTATCAAAGATAAATTTGAAATATGTTCGTTACTCTAAACTTAAGCTGTCTGACCTCAAAACTTAGCAAAGTCCTAGCGATTTCTAAAGTGTCAGTAAATTTGGAAAATGCCCAAAAATAACCAGGCGCAAAAATTTACTAGATGATTTAAACACTTTAAGATGTATAAATTGTTAAACTTTGCCTAAATTTCTGTAAATTTATGTAATATTACTAAGAATTTTAGAGCTAGATAAAAGTGCTGCTGTAGGATAGAAAACCTAGAAGGCGACTGATCAAGAACTGTTTTGGGCGTTCCGAGCCGGTGACGCGCATGTGCAGTCACCGTGTCCGAGCCGATTCACATGTGCAGTGCATGCAACTGAGCCGGTGGCCGAACTTTCAGAGCCGGCGCACATGCGCAGTGCATGCAACTGAGCCGTTGATCGAACTCTCAGAGCCGATACACATGCGCAGTATAAGAGCCGGTAATGATACACGCATAATAATAAGAAAAGCCGCACGTTAAACCGACATCGATAATGAATAGACGCCTGAGCAGACAAAGACATGCGTGAAGTGGAAAGTTGACATTTTTATAGATTACGAGAAAAAGATACCGAAAATATGTCATTTCACGCGACGACAGTCACTACAAGTGGTCTAAAACAGAAGGGAATAATGAATAATTCATGCTGCAAATATGGCCAAATAAGTAGCTTAAAACTGGTAGTAGGTGGTCTATGAATGTGCACATCAACTTTTGCATACCAAAATGTTCGTCAGAATATGTAGTTTTTAGAACTGCCTGATGCCAGTTTCTAGTCACTGGGCAAAGTCCTCAAATTCAAGATGGCCGCCAACATGGCCGCTGATACATGAAAATGATACCCAATGCATAAAATTGCAAAACAAAAGCATTTAACTGTTGTGAATTAATTTAAAGTTATTATAAAAATGTTAAAGTTATAAATCTGCAAAATTATATGCATTTATCGATATGAAATACAACTTTCTGACACATTTTATACCAATTTTATATGGACTTAAATGTGATGAATACTATTTACGGTCAATATACTTTGTTTGTATTCCTCTATTTACTGTTGTTCCTTACACAATGCAATCCCGTGTTGAACAAGTGATAATAAATTGTAATAACATTATTATTTTGTTAAAGGATACATTCAAATTATTGATAATATATATATTTATAAGTGGGTGGGGTAATTCAATATAGAATACAATGTATATCTAATAACAGGTAAAATAAAAAATAAATTGATAATCATCTTCAGTTTTGTATACATCATACTATAGTTTCATTATCAAAACAATGTATAAAGTACGAAATATATATTTAGACGAAACGTACCAAGTTTATTTAAAAAATGGCCGCCAAGATGGCTGCCGCAATGTTTTTGCTATGACATATTTTATACCGGCAGCAACACCTTTGAAGAATATGCTATAGCTTGTTGATTTCTTTGCGTTATAACAGTCGTACATATGTTGATTATTTAATTGTATTGTGATTTATAGAGTAAACTGTAATATTTGTTTTGGACATTTATAAAATAAACGAAACAGAACATAGGTATATACATACATACCAGATATAGGTTATAAATGTAAATATTCATATACAAATATCTAATAAATGAATATTTCCCCTACACCAAATACACAGTGAATAAACACTGCTTAATTAAATTACTTAGATCAAGGGAAACTTTCCCTTACACCAAAGTTACAGGAAATGGTCAAAATGCCCAACAATTGTGGGCCGCCAAATCTGAAAACCCCATGGGACAAAATGCCCAACAAATGTGGGCTGCCAAATCTGAAAACCCCATCTGACAAAATGCCCAACAAATGTGGGCCGCCAGATCGGAAAACCCAATGGACAAAATGCCCAACAAATGTGGGCTGTCAAATCTGAAAACCCCCATAGGACAAAATACTGAACATTCGACTCCAGCATTAACAAACTATCGGGAATTAATTATTTCCAGTAGGTGACCTGGTGAATACACAAAATGGCCTGGACATTCCCTGCCAACCATGTGGTAAATGCAGGGAGAAATAGATCCTTGAGAACATACACTATACAAAATGGTAACCTCCCTGGTTTAATATCTTACATCATATCACTCTGCTCCTTCAGTTCAGGGCAATCTCTTCTCAGGTGATCTCCCTGACAATTAAAGCATCTCACTGGAGATCTAGGCAAAATACGATTCTTCAGCCAATGACTTCCCCCGCAATTAAAGCAGCCTTCCCCATTCCGACTAATGACTACCTGATCAACCCGGACAGATTTCTCGAGACTTATTTCTTCCGGGAGTACACGGAGAGGGAGACAATGATTGATCAACTTTGGCGGTAAGCTCAGACATAGCTTTCAGCAAATCTGTCCGCTGCTTAGTAGCGTTTTCTTGGTATTTAAGTTGGCTTTTGCTAGCGGTCTCCTGGACTTTAATCATACTGCTTAGTAACTCTGAGAGGGCATGTTGCGTTATTCCAAATGCAACTGTTGGGTTTTGGTGCAGAAACTGTTGCGGGTACATTTGTGTCAATAGGAGGGGGATGATCGCCTGTGCTATCCATATGGTAGGGTGGTCTAACAATAACATTCTGGCCCCCGTCAAGTGGACGGGATTAATTCCAAGTGCCACCTGTAAGATGTAGTGCGAGCACAGTTCCTGGCACATTTGAACCAGTTGTAGGGCCCTGCAGCCCTGTTCCTCCCCTATAATTGGGTGGTTGTACCAAAGTGGACTGTTTCATGTCGGGCGGTCACAGCCTATTCCATATTTCAGCCTTAGATTGTTGTACCGTACCCAAAACTTGTACAGCTGTACCATGACGAGGGTCAAGTACCCCTCTCCCACTCATAGGATAAAGCGGTATATACTTGGATGCTGGTACAATTGTACCCTGCTGCGGGGCACATTCCCCGGAACCACCCAAAAGATAATTTGACACAAAAGCTGATGAGGGCGTATTCGTACTAGGCGGAGGTACTTGCCCCTGGTACCACTACTAAGACACGGATGCGGGCGTATTTGTACCATGTGGAGGTACTTGTCCTCCGGTGCCACTTCTAATAATACTTGGCACGGAAACCGATGTGGGCACATTTGTACCAGCGGAGGTACTTGTCCCCCAGTACCTCTTGATGCCATAGTCAGAACTGGTTTATATGCAGCAGGAGTCTGGCACACTTTGCCAGCCTAGAGGTTCGATGCTGCTTGACCCGTCGGTTGAGACATACGGGAGGCGCGGCTTGGCCCCTCTGAATATTCGCATGATGCGATACCAAAGATGAACTAATTTCATTTGTATTCTGGTAAGGGGTATGATCCCTCGTGCCACCCGTAAGGTTCGAAGAAGTATGCATTGCTGGATCAGACAGCTTAGCCCCTCTGAATAGTCGCGTGATGCGATCCCGAAGATGAACTCATTTCTATAGATAGTAGTAGGCATTTTATTTTTACAGAAACTACTTACGTCTTACAAGTAAACTTTAAATCGCAAACACAGTTTATGTATGAGTTGTGCGTATTTGACGTATACAAAGATACCCCATTAAAAAGTGCCTAGATAGCTTCCTGCATATGTTCTCAAAGACCTTCTTCAATTTAAGGCTTTTTTACATTTTGTTCTGCTATAATTACCTCATACTACAAAGTATGAGAAAACATATGCTTTCTTAAATAACAAATAAATAAAATTAAGATGTTGCTGTTTCAAAACCATGACTTACATGTAGATTACTTAAATCATATTGTGTCAGTTTGTATCAATCAATATGTGTTCAATGTATGGTGTTTTTGTTTAGAATTTAATAACATTCTAAAGGTTATTTATTCAAATCTTAAAAATATGTCATTGCAGAGCAGTATTCCATATTTTACTGATAATATCATATCTCACAAGCTTACAACTGAACATAAAATGTGAAGACATTATTACGTATGTTGTATATTAATCATTTTTACTTTCTCGTTTTACAAGAAAACGACTAGCAAACAGTTAATAAGTTTAAATCAGTATTTTATGTAATTGCTAAAGAAATATTCTATTAAATGCTGTTTTAATCTTCGAATTTACATTTCAGCCTGTTTTAGTTACTTTTAGCAAACATATGTTTACTTAAAGATCGAACCGTGTCATAATGTGAAAATGATATATTTTCATCATTTACTGATTACCCACACCAATTATGTAACTTAGTTTTAATGTCGGTATATATGACACATTTTATTCATGTAATAGTTCAAGGTCAAGGTCAAACTGAGGTCAGGTGATGTCTGAAGATGAGGAATGGTCACAGGTTACATCTGCATTAGTATCAAGTCATTCTAGCTAGGGTACTGATGCTAGACGAAACGGTCCCGTCTGGTTAACCTCGTACGGACGGACGTCCGAACGAACAGACGGATGGACATGACAATTACTATATGTCTCCTGCATCAGTAGATGCCGGGGGCATAAAAACCTGCACATTTACTTAATATGAATTTTAAAGTATTACACATATTTTATGTAAGTGTACATAGATTTACTCCACCCACTAAGCTGTTTACTTAGCCATTGATTGCTGGATTAACAGATAATAATTTAATTAAAAGTTGTCATGTCAAATACTAATGATATAGTTTATGAAATTCTGAACATTATAAAGCATAAAACTTGTAAAATATAATCAAGTAATTAAAAGTGGTAGAATTATAAAAAGAATGTATGTAAAACAACAATTTTTTTCTGATCATTTAGCATGCAAAATCCATCATATTTTGTAAGAATTTATTTCAGTTTAGTTAAAGATGACATATAATATGTTTCAATCTATTCTGCAACAGAAACTAGTATAATACTAGGACGATGCCTTTAATTTTAAAATACATTGTCCAGTCAATATGTATAGTATGATTTTTAATTTTCGGCGGCCATATTGGCGGCCATCTTGAATTTGAGCACTTTGCCTACCACTTGCATTCTGGCATCAACTGGTTTTGGAAACTTAAGACTCTTACAAACATTTTGATATATAGTTTGCGATGTACACATTCGTAGACCACCTACCCCCCATGGAAGTGAACTCGTTTGCGACAGTAAATCTCTTAAGGTAATACTGAACGCGAGGTCTGCAGATTCATAAATACAAGAAAGATGATGACAAATCCGGTCTGGTAGCTAAAAATAATTGTACGTATTATTCATGTATTAATCAAAAAAAGGTGTCAGTATTTCTGTAAGACATCATACAATGTTTAAAATTAATGCATCAATATTTAACATGAAACTACGAAAAATTGTATATGTGTACCCACAGACGTTACAATATGTTTGTTTGCTGTCTCCCTGCCTACTCGCTTAAAATGCTGCTCCCAAAATGTATTTACTGGACAATGCAGTCCATTTTTTAAGTTTCACTATGACAAGTGCTGCATATTTCAAGTAAACAAAATAATAAGTAAGAAAGTTTAAATTGTATTAATAGAGAGTTTACAATTTCAACCTTCGCCTTCCCCTTCAACGTCTCTCATATATATTTTGGGTAAAACGTCACCGATGTGCGTGTATTTTATTTAAATCAGACGTTGCTACTAAAGTTTTCCTTGTAATATCAAGTGAGCCTAAGACTTCTCTTTATTACTAAGTGAAATAAAAAGCTTTGTTTCAGGACTTCTGGTAATGAAATTATTCGATTATCCTATGTATAATTTTACTAAATTTGATGCGAAACACTATTAATAAGTATAAGAATAATGAAGTTTTGTATGGCTAATAATTTTAATTAAATACATTGAATTGAACCTGGAAGTATGAAGTTATCAACTGATTTTGAGAAGCATTGAGATTTTGTTCAAACTTTAACTTCTACGGCATAGTTGTGTCTCCAGGCGGTATTTATTACTAGTATACTAGATTGGCCTTTTTGTCACCCCCCCCCCCCACCCTAAAGTGGGTGAACCCCCCTAACCGAAATTCCTAAAGTTGGTGTCCCCCTAACCGGATCTGCACATGCCTTACTTATAAACTAGTATATTCAAACAAATACATGTATATGCCAACATGTTATTTTGTGCGACAATTTCCGTCTCCACCTAACATTTCTTGACTGTTTCGTTAGACACATGGTGACTTGGCACGATTATATTGTGCTGTCTGACAGAGTCATGCAGAGTATCATGATGCCAACACTTATGATATGACGAGAGTATCTTACATTGTGTTTCAATGCGCTAGTTACATGTATTCATATCTTGTGTATATTGACTCATGTTATCAACATATCTTATAAAAGGTAAACATTCATCAGGTACATTGTTTATGAGTGTCTACAAGTAAAAGAATTCAATGTACAAAGTACCAATTCAAAGTGAAAAAAGCCTTTAAGAAAAAAAATTGAATTACTAGTCAACAGCATGACAGATTAATCTGTCTTTTATATTTTATGGACATGCCTTTTGTGTTTGCTTTATCGCCTATATTTAACTTAATTTCAAAGTATTTCGACAAATGCATTTGAAATAGTTGGTGTTTCATGTTTTTGTTTGAAAAATATTAACTGCATCATCTTTCAAGAACACTATCCAAAATAAAATACGTTGATATGTTACCCTTTGGGTTCTTCTACTTCTAACTAGAATTACAGTTAATATGCTTGAACCACAACACCGGTACAGTTCATCAGTACAGTTGTATTTATATTTACTTCACAGTTTATAGCATAAGGTTGCAGGATACACCGAAATGACAATACAAGTATCGTAAGTGTCGACAATGTTGTGACCCTGAAAGTAAACAATAAATTACACTAAATACTTATGAGCTTACATATACATGCGCGGCAATATGAATTAAAACAATAGCAATCCGGACAGCCTTGGAGACGATTATTCCTTATGCAATATCATACTCCGACAGGGAGTATTACACCAAATTTAAATATAACTCTCACACGAAAAGGTCAGGTTCGACTCAGTATCAGATATCTGGTTTCATACATACATTTACAACATAGTATTATGCGTATTTCATAATAACTCTAAAAGTATACAACTACATGATCAAGCAACCAATCCAAGTATTACCTTAAATAAGCCTTATACAATTATATAATAAATACAACATTTTACATGCCGATTGTTGATCGAATCAACACGCGCACCGTATCGACAGCTCTGTACTCTGTCCAACACACTCTCTCGTGAAGGTGCTGTTATGCTGCAAATTAGAGTAACAACAAGTGCAACTAAGTACCATAGACTGTGATCCTTTATTGTTACTGCATAGGTATTAATTAGGTTTAAGAATAAGATTGTAGAAAGTAAGAAAGTTAAAAATCCCGCCATCTTGAAAACTATATACATGTACAATTACATGTATTCCAAATATTTCATTACTTATAAAACACCAGAAATAAGCTTGCAGTCTATATTTAAACAAATAAAACAAGAGCAAAGCATTCCTAACCTGCAACAGTGACCATTACAGCGATAAATAATCAAATTGAGGAACCAAATCAACATGTCCGTCCTCCTCATAACTGACTAGAAACTGATATCAAGTGACGCTTACAACAATGAGAAAGGCGGGAGAATTACCAATGATAGTCCAAGGGAGATAATTAGTACTTGATTATGTAAATAATCCAACCTGGTTACATATTTCCCCTCTTTCAAAAAATGACGTCCCGTCATTAACGTCCAAACTGTCAGTTAACTATTATACCATTACAGTACACACTGTCAGAGCATCATAATACATTATTATATATCATACATTACAATTCTGTATACAACTGCATGAAATCTAACAGACTTAATATCTATTAGTACCAACTGCTATCACCATATATAGCAAACACTACAATGTGTCTACCTACTACAATACATACGGTTACCTTAAACATCTATATATGTTTACATACTAAGCATACCACTGCAAGTAATGTTACAACTATGTGATTGCCATATTATACTTATTACAGGTTCCAACATGTAATAGCAATTGTAATATGATGTAATAACAAATGGTATCAAATCTCATTAATAACAGCATCTTTCACCCTGCCCTAAAAAGAAATGTCTCATTTCAATTAGTTGCTGGAAAACAAACATGTAGATCAAATTAATGCTCTATATCAATTGAAATACATAAATAAACCTGCAATTAAAACATGTATAAATACAAATATAGTAAATATATTGTAACATTGCAAAATAAACGACTATTACATACTATACAGCATTATCACATAAAATTTATTTCATAATGGCATAGATTACACGTCTAGCTGTATCAACGTCCATACTGTTTACAGTACCTGAATAGACCATAACCTCCAAAGCATGGAAACGAGCCTCATACTGTCTGGTACAACTGTAAAATTGATAATCCTCTAGATGTTTAGGCATTTTCTTTTCTCTGGTCGGTCTTTTAACTGGTTCTGCAGGTAATCTTCTTGGTCCCTTCTTTGGTCTCATCTCTCCTGTCCTATCTTTTGTATCTTCTCTTCCAACTACCATCTGTTTTAGTTTTGTAGTATCTTTATACATGCCATGTATTACTTCTCTATCTTCTATTCTACTTCTTCTTTCTCTCTGTGGTAATCTTCTCGTACATCTTTAAATCTGTCATCTATTGTAGTCTCTATATCTTCTGTTGTCCTAACTGTTTCATCAGTCTCACTTATTTCTGTGTTTTTGTCCCTGTCTTCATCTTCTTCCCTGTGTTCTATGACTGGGCTCTCCAAACCCATGTCTCTTTCTTCAGTTCTTGCTGTAATGTGACTATCCCTGTGATCATCTGATATGCCATCTAATGGCAGATCTTTTGATACTACCTTCACTTCTTCAAGCTCTGTGTCTTTAATTTCTGTTCCGTCTGGATTAATCACATTGACATCATGGGCGTCCTCATCTGCCTTTGTATCTGAAACAAAAACAAAGTCAAGTTCATCATCTGAATCTTCTTCTGCGACGTTGCCCTTTGCTTTCTGTTTTATCTCTTTCCTATCACTCTCTGGTTCTTTTCTATCAACCTTTATCTCCTCTTTGCCATCTGTAACTTCTGTCTGCAATATATCCTGGCAATCTACCGGGAACAAATGATTTCTATGTAAAATTCTTTCTCTTCTTCGCGAGGCTGATCCACAATTGTGTATAACTCTTCTTCGAACTTATCCGCTATCTTATGTTTTCCTTCTCCATGTGCCAATATCTTTACAAATACCTTATCACCTATTACCAATCTAGCTCCTCTGATCGTCTTATCATATTGCTTCTTTTGCTTTTCTTTCGCTTTACCAACATGTTTTTCTACAATCTCCCTGGTTTTAGTCATTCGGTCCTTCAGATCTTTTATGTAGTCTGTCACATTTCTATTTGTTATATCATCTTCTCTCTGGCCTGGTCAAACACTGTATTTATAGGAAGTTTTGGCTTTCTGCCGAACATCAATTCAAATGATGCTATTTTTGTCGATTCATGTGGCATACAGTTGTAAGCATAAAACAATGAGTTGATGTACTTTTTCCAATCTGGTTTCTGGGAATTTTCCAATGTTCCTAACATGTCTAAAAGACTTCTACTAAATTGCTCTGGTCCAGCGCGTTACCTTGTGGGTGATAAATAGATGTATGCGATTTCTTAAGATTTGTTAACTTGCAGAGTTCTTTGATTAAATCAGACTCGAAATTTGGACCTTGATCTGAATGGAGTCTTGTTATTCCGTATTCCGTAGTTTAGAATAAAAGTGTTTATAAAGCTTCCGCTATTGTTCTTGCGGTCTGATTCTTTGTCGGAATGGCCAATGCGTATTTGGTGTAATGATCTGTTACTGGATGGTTCAAGTGTAAGGAAGTCGCAGCAAACCAATTCAAGTGGGTAAGTTGTTGTGACATTAACAAGAAGTGCTCTCTCATTTGTGCCAGATTTTCTGCGTAAACATTTGTCACAACCTGCGACCCAACGGTCCACATCGGATGCCATGTTTGGCCAATAAAACCTTTCTCTTATGAGTTTCAATGTCCTTTCTTTACCAGGGTGTCCAACATCATTATGAAGACCTGTCAGTATATCTTTCTTGTACAGATTTGGTATAACCAACTATTCTATCTTCCTTTCATTTTCTTCTATTTCTCTAATCAAGATGCCTCTTTTCATTTTCAGGTGATTAAAAGTCCTTTTAAAAGTAAGATCCTCTTTGCCGAAGTTTCTTCCTAGTATTTGTTCGTCTATTACGGCTCTTCTCCATTTCTCAATGATATGATCTTTTCGTTGCGCTCTACGAATTTCTCGCATTTCTATTTGCGCCATAGGTTGTCCTAGGTATTCAGTGACTTTAACGATGTTAGTACTCATGGCCGGAAGAGTCTCATAAAATGGTACTGTGATGCTCTTACAAACAGCTTTAATGATTTCATTATCAACTTTAATCATGTCTTCATCATTCATTGTAAGTCTTTCATGAGGATAACGACTCATTATGTCAGCATCAGTATTTTTGACTCCGGGCTTGTAGAATGAGTCAAAATTGTATTCGCCCACGGCTGCTGCCCATCTTGGGCCTGTTGCGTGCAATTTCGCAGTAGAAAGCACAGAAGTCAATGGATTATTGTCGGTAAAGACCACACAATAATTGTTTATCAGATAATCTGAAAACTTTTCAGTTACAGCCCACTTCAGAGCTAAAAATTCCAGCTTATAAGCGGAATAGTGCTTTTCAGATGCTGACAGTGATCTGCTGGCATAAGCAATCACTTTCTTGAGATCCTCTTGTTGATAGAGCACAGCTCCCAATCCATGTGACGAAGCATCAATATGTAATTCGTATTGTTCCATGAAATACGGATAGCCTAGCACTGGTGAAGAGGTTACTTTCAAATCCTCAAAGATCTTCTGTTCTTTGTCGGTTCACTTCCATTCAGTTTCTGATTTCTTCTTTGATTTCTACTTCGGTGTCGGATGAGGAATCAATTGAGGTAGAGGTCGCGTGATTTTACTTAAGTCCTTGATAAATCTTCTGTACTATCCTGCTAGAGACTGCAGTTCATCTGGATTATTTGGTGTGGGCCAGTTCTTTATTTTGTCAATTTTAGTTAGATCTGTCTCTATTCCGTCACTGCTTACCACATGTCCTAAAAGGTTGATTCTTTGCCTGAAGAAATGACATTTTTCTGGAGCCAGTTTCAGATAGCATGACTTAAAGCGTTGAATAACAAGTTCTAAGCGTTCCAAATGCTCTTCAAATGTACTGCTAAAAATGATCAAATCATCGAGGTAGACAAAGCAGATTTTCATGTTCAGATCTCCTATGCAGTCTTCCATTAGCCTCTGGTAAGTTGCTGGACTGTTCGTTAAACCAAACGGCGTCCGATTGAACTCCCATAATCCAAATGGTCCTATTGTAAATCCTGTTCTCTCTTTGTGAGTCTCCTCTATTTCAACCTGATGGTATCCAGACTTCTGATCTATCGTACTAAAAATCTTTGCACCATGTAGACAGCTGACAGAATATTCAACTGTCTGTAATCGATACATAGACGAAGTTTCCCGTTTTTCTTCCTTACTAATACTACTTTCGAAGCGAAGGGTGATTTGGAAGGACGAATAATACCACAAGCTAACAGTTGTTCAATGTGTCGTCTAACTTCCTCAACCGTGGACGGCGGTATACGCCGATGTTTCTGTTTGAATGGAGTTTCATCAAGAAGGACAATACAATGCTTAATGCTGTTGCAAAGTCCAATATCAGTGTCACTTGTAGAGAAAATATCCATGTGTTTGTGTAGAAGATCTTTTGCTTGACGTAGTTGGTCAGGTCCAAGTATATGATTTTCATCAAAGAGCAAGTCCTCAACAATTTGCCTTCTCTTCTTTTCAAGCTCTTCTTCTTCTATCCTGTCAATTACTTCATCTGTTACCTCCACTGGTTGAAGTTCACACAAGATTTCCTTGGGAGTTATAACAGCAGTGTTTGTTGTTAAGTTTGTTAGAGTGACGTTGAAGGTGTTCTTATTGTTGCGGCTGAATTTGACAAGGCCAGGTGTGACGTCTATGTATGCAGGCATTGGCGCGTCTTCAGTTTCATGTAGCATTGCTGTAGAATCATGATACTCCATTTCTTTATCTGTGCATGCTAGGATGGTAACTGATTTGTGTGGTCCAAGTGTGATGCCATAGCACTCCTCACAATGTTATAGATAATACTTTTCAATGTTGCATGTAGTATAGACTGTAAAGTATCAGTTAGGCATTTTCAGAGCAAATTAAATCTCGTCATATTTTTATTTCTAAGAAGCCGTTATTTATCTGTTATTATTTTTATGAAGTGTCTTTTCTCTAATGACCATTGTTCTGAAACAAAGATACCATGGAACGTGAAGTTGAGCTTTCTGTAAAAATTGCTCTCCTGAAATAAACTTGCACTCTTGCAATAATTCAGTAAGTACATTGCAGACCTCTCTCATTACATCTGTGACAAGCTCCCCTAAATGTGTTTGTTCCTAAACCTTGCATTAAAACCTCTATGAAATCTTCGACCTCCGAAACCATATCTCGATTGATGGTACTGAGGCTGCTGCTCTGAATCTCTTTCTTGTAACTGGTCTATCCTCTCATGTAACTGTTTGACGATTTCCTTTAATTCAGTAATTTCTGATTTCTCTTCTTCTTTCTTTTGAGCTGCATGACAAGTTTTCATGTCAAGTTCAGGTGTCTTCATCTCAGATTCCAATTTCCTCCTCAACTCTATCTTGAAACGATCATAGTCCGTAATGATGTCGTTCTTATATTAGGCAATATGCTTGAGGTTCATGTTCAATCCTTGGTTTAATACCTGTTTCAGAAACTGATTACTACCTCTAGGTATAGCTCCTAATGTAATGACCTGAGCATATATCTCTTCCAATCTAGACGCATAAGTATTGATGCTATCTTTTCCTTGAGTGCAGGAATAAAATTTCTGCATAATAGATTCTTTGCTTTCTATGTTGCCATAGGTACTGCTGTCCAACTTCTTAAATTATTTCCCTGACTGTCACACCTGTACCTAATCTTCTAACGATATCGTTTGTCGTGCCTTTATCTGCCCTTCTTATTCCTAAGAGCAACTGCTCTTCTGAAAAAAATCCTTCGGTGATCAGTGATTCAATCTCAAATCGAAAAGTTTGCCATGTGACATCTCCTTTACTTTCATCCCCATAAAAATATGACATCTTTGGGAACTGATAATATCCTCCTGGTCAATGTTCATGTGTCGCAGCTGGGGAAAAGGGTAAATGGCTTGTACCAGTACTACTTGTTGTTGGAGATGAAGTAGGTACAGTGGTACCAGCTGAAGTAGTCTTTTTTCAGTGGTACACTATCTTTAGGAAGTCGCAATGGTTTAACTTCCTTTTCTTCATGTAGTCGGCTATCCAAATCTTTCAGCACCTTTGTTCGAAATAAATCAATCAATTTCATTTCCTCCTCCGTAACTCCTCCAACAGCCATTCCTAACTTTGTGCTCTCCGTATCTTTTTCGTCTCCAGACATGTTTCCTTCAATCTATCTTTCAGCTAAAAACCTTTAAATGTAATACCACACTTTTTTACAAACAATAATTCAGATAATGTAGTATTGCACTATCTCTCAATAAATACAACCCTTCAGCTCCGAATCTCTCCAATAAATAATAAATAAAACAAATTCTTTCTAATCTTTTATTTAAAACTCACCAATCAATCAAACTACCATTTAGGTCAGTTTAACACTGATCAATTTATCAAATAATCACTTAAGTCAGTGTTGCACTGATCAATAAAGTCTAAGACACTATATTAAATCAGCATAAAATATAAGTCACTTCTGCGCTACATGTAGTATTTTTGTACTAACTTAAATCCTAGTACATTTTTGCATCAACTCAATTTCATTTAATACAATTCTGCGCTAACTCTCACTTAATACTCTTTCGCACTATCAGCTGTCAATATACTATCAAAGTCAACATTGGTACAATAACACAGTATCAGTTAATTCAATATTGCACTGACAATCAATTCAGTTAAGTCACTCTTGTACCAACAGTGCAACTTCCAATTATAATTCAATATTGCACTCACAATATGATTTGAGTTAAGTCTGTACTGCACTCACTTGTCAACACATAAGTTGTTATTGCATCAACTATGTGTGAAATATTTTACATAAGTCACTACTGCATTCAGTCTCTTAAAAATATTTCAAATTCACTTACGTTATTATTGCAGTCAATATATTTATTGACAACACAATTGCGCTTAATTCGCTGTTGCGCTAACTATATTGTGTTTTACAAATCACCGTGTAACTTCAAACACTATTCCATTGTGCCACCAAAATTCATGTATAAATCTATCAGTTTATACACAGTACACTTCACCTTATTGATAATGCAGTATAGCACTCATCGAAAATACCAAGTATTTCAGTTACAACATTAAAGCACTAACTCGACACGGTACCATTTCACCTTAAAAATTCAATATGGCACTCAACATTAAGTTACATCAACAGTGCACTTATTACCCTTTGCAGACTGAGATACAACACTAATGCATCACATATAAGTTTGATAATTCACTCTGGTACTTACCTTTCTGTCAACTTTAATATTGCATAAAAGTCTAAACCCAGTAAGTCAACAATATTATTCAGATATCTCACTTTGTTCTGAATAATACTAAGTTAACTCAGTTTGCCTCTGACTGTGATGCAATATAAATGACTTTTGCACTCAACTCAATTCATATACACTTGTAGTTGCCTTCATGGCTCATCAACAAAATAACACAAAGTCCAAAAATCAATTCAAACACTATCTCATCAATAATTTTCTATTTATAGCTGAAATAAGAATAAATGAATATACATGTAAATAAAAATGTAACACTGGTATTTTTTGTTTATTTATTTATTTATTTTCACAGCTGTCAATTGAAGATATTTCTTTAATAAAAGTGGCTAAGCTGTTAACTATATTCAGAAACTTATGAATTGAAAAAGATCAATTCTAATCTATCTGTGAATTAAAGTGTCAAAGTATCCAAATTTCTGAAAAAATTTCACCTGAAAATTTTATTTATATTTCAATTAACCTTTTTATGTATGAGCTAATTAGATACTATATGAAAAAGAAATAAAGTTTAAAAATAAATTCTAATATCTGCAAAAGAACAGTTGTTTTACTTCTACTCTACATGTATAACTGAATACTTGTACATAAAAATAGAACTTATACATCAAGGTCATATACCAGTCAACCAATGAAAAGCCTTGAACAGTGTTTTTTTCTATGAAACCACAGGACAAAGGTCAAATTGACATTAAATCAGCTGTTTGTCAAAACAAATGCAGTTCACAGACACTTGATGGATGAAAACAGGTTTAACAGGCCTGAGAATTGTAGAATGGCTAAAATTATGGTATGAGGAGTAAATAGACAGATAAATAACAGCCAACTGATGAATGAAACCAATTAACAACACTGAGTATAAATGAAATGGGCAAATTCCTCTGGGCCAAGTCAGTATAGTGATAGACTGCAAGGAATAATTCTGAATGAACAGACACCGAAAACTGCCCTTAATAATTAATTGTACCAAAAGTATGAATTTGAAAGCACTTTTAAGCTTTCAAGATAGCAGCACTATAGTATTAATCTGTAGTTTCTAAAATTAATGAGAGTATAGATGCTCAATTAAAACTTGGGGCAATTAGTGTAGAACCTTCACCTATTTTTAGAAACCTTCACCAATGCTTGGAAGGGATGTGAAGCATGCAAGTGAATTTCCTTTCAGACTTACAATGATGGGCACACAGTCAAAATACCAAAAACTGCAGTAAACAATACAAATGCCTAGGTGTATACAGACTTATTAAATGTCAGAAAGGTGTGACCTAATATCTTAATGAAATATCAGATACCGTTACTACAATTTCTGTGTATTTTGTAACAAAATATTTTACTCACGCTCTCTGATCAGTGATGATACTTTTATACTGTCATAACCACTGACTCGATCCTAACTACAATATCTGAGTGTATATGACTGGCCACTTGATATAAAATTGTCCAACGTGGTTCTGCACAACGTTTATAGCGTCACTTTTCAGCGCTCGAGCTAGTCTAGCTCTTCACAACTATTTCACAATGTCTTAAAATTTTAAAAGAAACTACTGGCAAAGTCCTATGATAAAATTGTGAAAAGTTAAAAGTCTGTCATCCTGGTCTTCTGTAGGCTGGTCCACTCTGTTTCCACTGGCTGGTAATCATCGACTGTATGTTTATCCCCGAAATGTGCGGAAAGTAAGATTTCATGAAATTCTGCTGGAATCTAGGTAATAATCTATTTGCGTGAAAGGTATTATTACTTACAGTCTGCAAGATTTCAAGCATCACTATCCGAACTTCCTAAAACAATTCTATCTCTTAAACATCACTGTCTTATTTGCACTAGAATATCACCACGTAACTAAGGTTGTACACTGTTAATTGTAAGTTCTTGTAATAATGAGTCAAGGCTCTCCAAATCATTGAACTTAGTCCACGACAAGAAATTATGTGAGTTAGTCCACAAGGTCCTGAACTGTAATCACAAAAAATACTCCACGTCTGAGAAATACACTGACATTCCAAAGTTCCAAACTGTTCAAACGGTATGCACAAATGTTTCAAGTCGATTAACTAACTTTGGCGAATGAATCTGAATAAAGCACTTTCAAAAATAACGTAAGCGTCCTTGTCTAATATTTCAGCACTCATCACATGTAAATAGTTCCGGCGTCCCCAACAGACCTTCCAGTGCGTGGTCCCATGTTGGGCGCCAAATGTTACCCTTTGGGTTGTTCTACATCTAACAGCTAATATGCTTGAACCACAACACTGGTACAGTTCATCATTTTATTTATATTTACTTCACAGTTTACAGCTTAAGGTTGCAGGTTACACCGAAATAATAATACAAGTAACGTAAGTGTCGACAATGTTGTGACCAAGAAAGTAAACAATAAATTGCACTAACTATGAATTAAAAGAATAGCAATAACAGCCTTGGAGACGATTATTCCCTATTCAATATAATACTCCGACAGGGAGTATTACACCAAATTTAAATATAACTCTCACAAGAAAAGGTCAGGTTCGACTCAGTATCAGATATCTGGTTTCATACATATATTTACAACATAGTATTATGCGTATTTCATTATAACTCTAAAAGTAAACAACGTACATGATCAAACAACCAATCCAAGTATTACCTTAAATAAGCCTTATACAATTATATATAATAAATACATCATTTTACATACTGATTGTGGATCGAATCAACACGCACACCGTCTCGACAACTGCTCTGTACTCTGTCCAACACATTCTCTCGTGAAGGTGTTGTTATGCTGCAAATTAGAGTAACAACAAGTGCAACTAAGTACCATAGACTGTGATCCTTTATTGTTACTGCATAGGTATTAATAAGGTTTAAGAATAAGATTGTAGAAAGTAAGAAAGTTAAAAATGCCGCCATCTTAATAACTATATACATGTACAATTACATGTATTCCAAATATTTCATTACTTATAAAACACCAGAAATAAGCTTGCAGTCTATATTTAAACAAATGAAAACAAGAGCAAAGCATTCCTAACCTGCAACAATGACCATTACAGCGATAAATAGTCAAATTGAGGAACCAAATCAACATGTCCGTCCTCCTCTACAATTGACTAGGAACTGATATCACATGACGCTTACAACAATGATAAAGGCGGGAGAATTACCTATGATAGTTCAAGGGAGATAACTAGTACTTGACTATGTAAAAAATCTAACCTGGTTACATATGATTATCATTTTTATTTCCTCTAATGTATGATTTACAATCGTACATTGTATACTGACATCATCTTATATATAATCTAATTGTTTGGAGCAACAACAACGAGTTTTTACATTGTTCACATTGTTTCGCTTTTTTATCGTAATCGCTCTAATATCCACGCGATAATTATATTAATTGAAATGTTTTTATTAAATTTCATTTTTAAAACCTCTGGTAAAAACCGTGCCCTTCTGGATAGGCGGATTAAATGAAGTAAGGTTTATTCTAAAATTTGAAATCTCTAGGAATTTTAATCGAACTTCAACTTCAGCGTCATATCTTGATTAAAGTTTTACATGCATATCTTGATTAAAGTTTTACATGCAAATATGTAAAGCTGTCATCTAAAAGCATGAAACTTATTTATTCTTCTTCTAGGTCAATTACCAATCTGGATCAGGTCACATAAATGCATGTATGTATTTTGACGAATTTATGCAACATTTTGGACTTAAATCCTGGTTAAAGTTTTGCATGCCACCCACTCTCCAAAACGTATGCACACATTGGATTAAAACTTCACATGTGTCTTCAGGGTTTTAAAACTTTGTGATAGTATTAAGTCCAATAACTCTGACATGCATTTTGACCAAATTATGCCTCCATTTGGACTTAGAAAGTCCTGTTTAGTTTTGCGTGCAAGTACATATAGCGATTCAGCTTCGAAACTTGATTTTTTGAAGTTCAATAACCAACTTCACAGTCCCAAAACTGACATGTATTCTGGGCAAATTATGCCCTCTTTTGGACTTAGAAAGTATATATAACTATTATTAAAAGGCATATAGCCTGATATTTACTTTTTCTTTTTCTAAGTCAATAACCAACCTAAAAGGATCATGTCCCATTACCCTGACATGTATTTTGTCCAAATTATACCCAATTTTGGATTTAAAAACTCCTGGTTCTAATTTTGCATGTACATGTTAGATACTATCTCAAAAATTAATGCAAATACTTGTTTGAAACTCTATAATGGTATCATACATCAAAATGTTCGTTGGGGTATATGGAATTCAGCCAGGGTGGATACCAGGCTCAAATATCCCTATTAAAGTTTTCATGAGGCCCCAAAAGGGGTGCACGTGATAAGAAATAAAAATGAAAGTAAAATGTTATTTAAATTACAGGTTAAGGTAAATCTGACTTAAATATATAATAGAGTGGAATGATTCAATTATATAATATAATTTGATGTATAAATGTAATTTTCAAGTAAAATTAAAGACTAAGAGGCCCTTAATTGGGGGTTCTCCGTCAGACGGCATTTACATGATGATGTGACGTATCCAATATGTTAAAATTTGCGGTACATTGGTACTAACATGTAATTAAGAAATGAATGTTTATCCTCTATAGTATCCAGTGCATATAAAAAACTAAGACATATTACATTTTCTTTGAAATTTCATATATAATTCAAGAGGCCCCAAAAGGAGTTGCACTCAAAATGAACAATTTTAAACGGACATGCTGCATATCATTTTGCCATCAACGTAACATTCAGTTAAGTGTGTGGACATACTCACGCAGACATTAACTGTACTAAAACTTATTGTGTAAAGTAATTTTATTGTTTTTATTATTGCAGCATCACTTTCTATTGAGGTCTGAGAACACTAAAACCGAGACTTTTACAAAACACTTTGATACATATAGAATAAGTAAACTCTGAGAATTTCAAGAAATTGTAGAGCCAATATATTACATATAAATGTTACTTCGCTGCATTTCATTTCCTTATTTTCATTTAATTGTTACTGCAATAAGAGTGCGTAAAATATCGGTTTATTGGCACTAACTTTTGAAACACATATAGTCAAGTTGCCCAGATGTGGATATTGAACCGATATATACACTCAAAAAAGTAAACACGCAATATCACTTTCTGGCAAATATTTCATTTTCTTTTTGCTAAACATTGTGTGTAAATATTTGATGTACATTGATATACACATATAAATTGCCAAACTTTTCAAAATTCCAGTGCATTTGAAGAACAGTGAGAGCTATCCTGTTCACTCTGGTGTTGGTGTCGCTTTTGTTGACATCCTCACATTGGATAAGTTTTGCATGTAAGTTCATATCTTAGCAACCAATATGTGTGTTGGATTAAAACTTTACATAAAGCTTTTGTGTCGTCTAACCTTTTGAAATAAAAATAATCTTGACTGAGTTTAATACAAAATATGATTCGTTTTCAGCCTAAAATATTTGTTAAAAGTTTAGCATGAAACAAGGTGTATTTCAGAAACTACCTGCATTTGTTTAAATTTCACATAGTGCTTCCGGTCATCAAACCTCGGGAAGTAACCAATATATGGTTTTGTAAGTCTTGCCCAGTCATGGTCCATGTTAAACTTAGAAGTTGTTGAATAGTCGAGCACAAGGCTTTTGGGCAACTATTGTTATTAAAATCGTTATCGGACTTTATCCATGGCCAGAACAGGCATTTTTCAAAATTATTTTGTTGAAGCAGTGGTATGCCATAAGACCAATTAACATTCAGTTGTTTTGAAATGGTGGAGTCACCAGATGTAATAATACTACTACAATATAGAAAACCTTGTGTGACATTACACGTAAATGTTTGTAATTGCGTCCACATCACACAAAAGTGTTTTGCAAGGTAAAAATTTCAAACTTATCAAACTTAAACTCTTGGTCAATTTTTTAATCATTTCACAGTATCAAGACTTCTACGGATATTTGGTATGTCATTCCTTACTGATGATCGAATTTCTGTATATCGAAATGTAATTAGTATGAGTTTCTAAGGTGGTAGTGAAATGAATTACAACACAGGCGCCATATGCTCATGTAACACAAGTCATGCTTAGACTGTCCTAAAGAATGGATGTTGCATTTTTGGTTGCGGGTTTATCCCGCTACCAAAGTTAAAGTGTATTTCTGACATTCATAGCATCTTTATTTTATTCCGAATCACATCCGAAGGATGTTCATGTGCTACACAAAATAGTCTCATTCATGAACAATGCGAATGAATCATCAATGAACAAGCAGTTCTTATTGAACCTGTATCCGCTCACACTGACCATTTAGACTATATAAGATCTATCACTGATAAGGTATTCCAGCTCATGCTTACATCACAAGCTGGGTCAGGCAGAGTTCATCTCAGATATGAGGCACATTAAATTTGTATTTGTTTCGCATTCATACATATTCATAGACTGGCATTTAAACAGAAAATAAATCTACCAAATCCCACAACCATCAGACATTTCAAGGCTTTGATTACTTTTTGAGAGTATGTTCGAAGCACAAGGCTAGACAAAAAAATCGCATGGACAAATATTCATTAAGAAAAACTACGTTCGAAGAAAGAACCTCCTCCCTCAAACAAAAACCCCATATCAGTAATTGTATGGATGTGTACATGATTAACTTTACACTTAATATACATGAACAAGGTAAAATATATAGACAGCGAGAAAGATACGGACACACAAAGGAACAAAGTGGAGCACAGATTTGGATCTGTCAGTTGCAAAAACACAACTTGGAAATTAAACCAGTAAAAAGTGAAGTAAACCTTTCTCCTAATCCTTCCAACTTTTCAGAGTTGCATAACAGTGTAAATAAAAGACGTGATGGCAGTATGTACAATACGAAATATTTCTGTAAATTTAGATACAAAGTAAGCCTAACAACTATTAAGACATGTACTCAGTTCTTTTAACCTGAGCAAAATAAGCTTTTAGAGCATAATAAGTCTAGAACTGAAAAAAATGACCATTAACAATTTTTTTAATGTTGAGCTGAAATACATGGAGGGCCCTCAGGCTGGAATCTAGCCCCGACCATCACTAAGGTGCCAGGAAAATCGCTTCATGCAGTCATTTGTACATAAAAGTGCTTACTCTCAGGAATCCTTATAAGTATAACTACCGTTAATAACGAACAACAAAATATACATACTTAATCTATTATCAAAATTGTAAACAAATCTATTTCACAGGTCCTGGACATTCTTGTTCCTATAACATGAATAGAGGCGAGTATATGAGGACAAAGAAGAGCCGATATCTACAATCTGCAAGGCAAAAAATTACACAAAATACTACTGATTACATTATTTTTGAAAATATTAGAATTTTCTAGCCCCTTTGTGGCTACTTCATAAACACCAACTTCAAAAACGTAGCTAGTTGGGAAAATAGGTGCTACATGTTCACATCAGTTATCCTTTTCAGGTAATGAAATACTTACAATAATAAAATGTAACTATCAGCTGTGCAGTGTCATTGTGACATTTACTGAAGTGGACACGCACCAGTACTGGTGTCATGTGGTACATGAAATGTTGACCTCCAGATTGAGCAGCGGAAACCTTAATACTTGACAACTGCTCCGCTGATACCAAATTGGTTAAAAAATGTCTTTGATTTGTCTCTCTGGCTAGCTGAATCAAGTGATCTGATTGTTGTTTGGGGTATATTCCAATGTTACAAGAGATCAGATAAATAAAGGAACATGTATAGGTGACATTGCCAATGAATATAATTGTAGGCTTACTATTAGTATATCAAGAAGGCACATATTTAAGAATAATCTGGTCTTTGAGCTATATTTATACTATAGCATATTAGTTAAAGTGCCACTTACATCCTATTAAAGAGATGTGAATACCACCATACATATAAAATGGTG